>NW_004797414.1:319581-324197 GCF_000002075.1 Aplysia californica
CCTTTAAGGACAAGCGGGCTAACCCAGATTTCGGGGATTTACAAAAATCTTGACCTACACCGAAAGTGGTCATTGCCCTACCTATAGGAGAAGTTTGGTTTCATCGGTGCGTATATTTGTTTGGTTATAGAGAAAACTCTCCTTGTCTTTTAAAGAAACTTAACAAAGATGCAAAACTTAACTTTCATTTTCTCAAAACATCATTCATTGGGATAGCCTCCTTGTGCTTAAAAGCGACAATTCTACTTTCCATAAGAACAGGTTACTATCCTCCCTTTGGGAATGGCCTAAAGACAACTTCATTCAGTAGCACTGCCTGGGGAGGGGGAGGGGGTATACCACTCGGTCCGGACTGACCGAGAAAGACAAAATGAACCAACCACCTCCTACAAGGCCTAAATTGAGTCAATGTGGGTGTAAAGCATCTACGAACATTTATATTAAATACCATAATACACGGAGGAAGAGGAGGAGGAGGAGGAGGAGGATGATGAAAGGAGGAGGAGAATGAAAGGAGGAGGAGGGGAGGTGGAGGAGGAGGAGGAGGAGGAGGAGAGGAGAGAAGAGGAGAGGAGAGAAGAGGAGAGGAGAGAAGAGGAGAGGAGAGGAGGAGGAGAAGAGGAGGAGAAGGAGAAGAGGAGGAGAAGAAGAGGAGGAGAAGAGGAGGAGGAGAAGAGGAGGAGGAGGAGAGGAAGAGAAGAGGAGGAGGAAAGGAGGAGGATGAGAGGAGGAGGATGAGAGGAGGAGGATGAGAGGAGGAGGATGAGAGGAGGAGGATGAGAGGAGGAGGAGGAGGAGGAGGAGGAGGAGGAAGAGGAATTCAAAACGATACAATTAACACATACAATAAAGATAACTTCAAAATTGAAATCTTTTATTTGCAAATGGAGGAAAAAAAGCTAAAGATCTTTGCAACCCTGTTAAGTAATCTGTACATAGAGAAATAAATATGACGCATTTTCTCTCTCTCTCTCTCTCTCTCACACCCTCTCACTCTCTCTCTCACACCCTCTCACTCTCTCTCTCTCACACCCTCTCACTCTCTCTCACACACACACGACAGGAAAAAAACCCGAGCATAACATGATAAATACAAAAGAGCTAAGTCTAACAAAACAAAGATACAGGTAAAGACCCTGCAGTATGTACAGATTCATATTTCAATATTTTCAACTCACTTCTCTCTCACTCTCTCACTCTCTCTCTCTCACTCTCACTCTCTCACCCTCACCCTCTCACTCTCTCTCACACACACACGACAGGAAAAAACCCTGAGCATAACATGATAAATACAAAAGAGCTAAGTCTAACAAAACAAAGATACAGGTAAAGACCCTGCAGTATGTACAGATTCATAGTACAATATCGTCAACTCACAATTTTTTACATTAGAATATACACACAGATTTTAGTACATGAGTTTTGGTGGTAGATCATGATTTATCCTACGAGGGATAATTGCCAAGTTGTAATCACGAGTTTCAACGAGTCAGTACAACTGGCAATTTCACAAGTAGGATAAATCATGGTCTACCAACATAACGAGTGTGATAAATGTTTTATACCATACTGATATCAGCTGGTGTAATAGAATCGAAGGAGGAGGAGGAAGAGGAAAAAAGGAGAAGGAGGAGGAAAGAAGGAGAAGGTGGAGGGAAAAAGGAGGAGGAGGAGGAAAAAAGGAGGAGGAGGAGGAAAAAAGGAGGAGGAGGAGGAGGAGAAACTCAACACAATACAATTTACACATACAATGAAGATAACTTCAAAATTGAAATCTTTTATGGGCAAAGGGAGATTTTTGCAACCTTGTTAAGTAATCGGTAAATTTTAATAGAGAAATAAATATGACGCATTTTCTCTCTCTCTCACTCACACACACTCTCTTTCCCTCTCTCTCTCTCTCTCTCTCTCTCTCTCTCACACACACACACACACACACACACACACACACACACACACACACACACACAGAGCTGGAAAAACACCTCAGCATAACATTATAACTACAAAAGAACAAAGTCTGTAACAAAACAATATCGTCAACTCACAATTCACAATTCATTACATTAGAATATACAGACAGAATTTAGTACAGGAGTTTTTACAGAGGGCAAAGAGCGGCTTCCATAACTTTGTCCGGTCTAGGAATATTGTGATTCAAGTCTAGGCACTAGACATACTTTGCTTACAATAGTAGGTTAGAAGACGAAGAGAATGCGCGGAGTAATTTATGCAAATTTTTCTATTTAAAGTGTGGGATAGATTCAACTACCAGCTTATATATATATAACCTATCAGCTTTTATATCACGTATGAGATATATTCTGCTATCAGCATATATTTCAGGATGGAACCTATAATGATTTATTTCACCGGAACTGCTATCCTAAAACAACCCCAAGTATGGTACAAAATAATATCTTAACTTTGACAATCCTTTCCTCCATTAATGTACGGAACATATTATATATTAGGCCTATATATATAATATGCACATACATTACATTAATGGTGAAAAAGATTCAAGTTAAGATACATTTCCTTACACATACTTTCTGTCTGTCTCTTCCCCCTCATCCCTTCCCCTCTTACTTTGGAGCAGATCAATATCAGACGTGAAAATGTACAGGGGAATTGAAATACGAGTACAAAAGGCATTTATTATTATTATTATTATTATTATTATTATTATTATTATCATTATCATATCACCATCATTATTGTTATTTTTATTATCATTATCACCATCATCATGATCATTATTATAAGCACATGTTCTCTTCTTGCTCCCTTCATTTACTAAAGGAACACACAAAGCAAAAGTTATCAAGGTTTATGACTGAAGCAAGAACAATCATTTAAATGAAGAGTACAGGAGAAAAACGACGGTCGTCAAAAAATGAAAATCGTGAGGGTACCAATTTTGAACACTTGTTGACTCACAAGCAGTTTCCAGTATGTGACTACCGTCGACTTTCCCCTGAGCTCTTCAAATACGTTGAAGAATATTAATATCAGACGGAAAAACGAAAAGAAAAATTGAAATGTGCGAGTACAAAAGTCTTGCATTTTTTATCATTATGATTAACAATATTATCATTATGATTAACAATATCATTATGATTATGATTAACAATATCATTATCATTAACATTAACAATATCATTATCATTAACATTATCATTATAATTATTATCAACACTGTCATTAACAATATCATATCATTAACATTGTCATTAACAATATCATTACATGTATCATTAACATTGTCATTAACTCTTTAAGGAATCGTCAGACATATTTGTCCGACCAAAAACAGACCAAAGTCAGTGTTGTGGAACATTTCAAGCCCACATACACAAACCAGATACACAACATTGGACATTTCATATTGATATAAATGTTGTTGCCTGCCTTTTTAAGTTTAAGAAACAGAAAACAGAATTGGGCAATTTGTATAGATATAACAAAGTTAACCTTTTTTAAGCTTTCGAATGGGCAGGATTCGTGATTTCAGTGAGTTTACAATATCATTATTAACGTTGTCATTAACAATATAATTATCATTGACATTGTCATTAACTATATCATTATCATTAACATTGTCATTATCTATAGCACTCGTACTACATGTCGTCATCTTGCTCTCTTCACTTGCGAGAGTAACATACAAATCAGTAGCTAGTTTAGTTTTAGTAGAGGTTTTACAGCGCTCGCAACTGCATAAGGTCATATGAGCGCCAAGGGGTGGATGTCAACAGATAAGTCCTTACAGAGAATCAGACTTACTCTGCTCACCTCTTTAGCTACAACAGCACAAAGTCTGCTTCGACTATCAAGGCACCCCGGAAATAGTGGGTCACAAGAGTGTGACAAACAAAAGTAGAGGAAAAATGACGATGGTAAGGACTAGGAAAGAATAAGCAGCAGTTCCCAGTTGTAGATCAGGCACAGTTATGAGCTTGGCATTGATGAATCAGCCCATTTACAATTCTAAAGTACATGAACGAGAAATGTCCCACTTTGGGAATGTCCTAAAGACACTTCAGTAAGTGGCACTGCCCCGGGGGTATTATTAACTCTTTATAGACGCATCAGACATTTCTCCGATCAAAAACAGATCAAAGTCAGTGTTGAGGCACATTTCAAGCCCACATACACAAACAATAAACACATTGAACATTTCATATTGATATACATGTTGTTGCCTGCTGTTCAGAAACAAGAAAACAGAATTGGACAATTTGTATAGATACATCGAAGTTAAGCTTTTCCAACCATTCGAATGAGCAGGATTTGCTTCTTCATTGAGTCAACAATATTATTATCATTAACATTGTCATTAACAATATCATTATCATTAACGTAGTCATTAACGATATCATTATAATTAACATTGCCATTATATATAACACTCTCAATACATGTTCTCCTCTTGCTCTCTTCATTTGCTAGAGTAACACACAAAGCCGTAGCTCGCAAGGTTTAGAAATACACAAAGCCGTAGCTTGCAAGGTTTAGAAAAATACACCAAGCCGTATCTCGCAAGGTTTAGAAATACACAAAGCCGTAGCTAGCAAGGTTTACAACTACACAAAGCCGTAGCTAGCAAGGGT
>NW_004797414.1:324426-326926 GCF_000002075.1 Aplysia californica
TTTAGTAGAGGTTTTACAGCGCTAGCAACTGCATAAGGTCATATGAGCGCCAAGGGGTGGATGTCAACAGATAAGTCCTTACAGAGAATCAGACTTACTCTGCTCACCTCTTTAGCTACAACAGCACAAAGTCTGCTTCGACTATCAAGGCACCCCGGAAATAGTGGGTCACAAGAGTGTGACAAACAAAAGTAGAGGAAAATGACGATGGTAAGGACTAGGAAAGAATAAGCAGCAGTTCCCAGTTGTAGATCAGGCACAGTTATGAGCTTGGCATTGATGAATCAGCCCATTTACAATTCTAAAGTACATGAACGAGAAATGTCCCACTTTTGGAATGTTTTAAAGACACTTCAGTAAGTGGCACTCCCCCGGGGGTATTATTAACTCTTTATAGACGCGTCAGACATTTCTCCGATCAAAAACAAATCAAAGTCAGTGTTGTGGCACATTTCAAGCCCACAAACACAAACAAGAAACACAACATTGGACATTTCATATTGATATAAATGTTGTTGCCTGCCATTCATGTTCAGAAACAAGAAAACAGAATTGGACAATTTGTATAGATACATCGAAGTTAAGCTTTTCCAACCATTCGAATGAGCAGGATTCACTTCTTCATTGAGTCAACAATATCATTATCACTAACATTGTCATTAACAATATCATTATCATTAACGTAGTCATTAACGATACCATTATCATTAACATTGCCATTATATATAACACTCTCAAGGTTTAGAAATACACAAAGCCGTAGCTAGCAAGGTTTACAACTACACAAAGCCGTAGCTAGCAAGGTTTAGAAATACACAAAGCCGTAGCTAGCAAGGTTTACAACTACACAAAGCCGTAGCTACAAGGTTTAGAAATACACAAAGCCGTAGCTAGCAAGGTTTAAAACTACACAAAGCCGTAGCTCGCAAGGTTTACAACTACACAAAGCCGTAGCTAGCAAGGTTTAGAAATACACAAAGCCGTAGCAAGCAAGGTTTAGAAATACACAAAGCCGTAGCTAGCAAGGTTTAGAAATACACAAAGCCGTAGCTAGCAAGGTTTACAACTACACAAAGCCGTAGCTAGCAAGGTTTAGAAATACACAAAGCCGTAGCTAGCAAGGTTTACAACTACACAAAGCCGTAGCTACAAGGTTTAGAAATACACAAAGCCGTAGCTAGCAAGGTTTAAAACTACACAAAGCCGTAGCTAGCAAGGTTTACAACTACACAAAGCCGTAGCTAGCAAGGTTTACAACTACACAAAGCCGTAGCTAGCAAGGTTTAGAAATACACAAAGCCGTAGCTAGCAAGGTTTACAACTTTTCTTACAAGGCCGTCATCAGTTCCTGATGAACAAAAAGTCATTATTACAATATCCATACAATATCGGCCTGCTCTCTACAACACCAATCCCCCTCCCTCACATTCATTGCTCTCTTCACAATGAAATGGTATAGGTTTAACACCCCTATCAATACTAGTAGCTTATTTAAAAGGCAGGACCTCCGAGTTTAACGTCCATCTCCGAAAGGACGGAGCCAAATGGGAAATCCGTGTAAAGTGCTTTTCAAAGGACACTACGTCGGACCGAACTGAGGCTCGAACCTCCCGAGCCCGCATTTTCACGATTACGGGTCCAGTAGCCTAACCACTAGGCCACCGACGCCACTTTGGTATAGATTTAACGCCCCATGCGGGCAAAATGTTTGCCAAAATACTGGAAATGAGAATGAAACCAATTGTAGAGAGTCAACTCTGTGAATCTCAGTTTGGCTTCAGAAAAGGCAGGGGCTGTACTGACGCTATTTTTACATTAAGACAGTTGTGTGTGACTGCCATTGCACATGACAAAGACGTTCGACCTGGTAGATAGATGTCAACTTTGGGAAGTCTTAGAGGAATATGGTGTAAGAAGACAATTGCTGGAAAACATGGCACTTTACAAAAACAGCCTGTGTGCCGTAAGATCAACAGAATGACTATCGGACTGGTTCTCCATCAGGTCTGGGTTTTGTAAAAGTTTTTTTAAAAGTTTAGTATGGGGTTTTACGGCGCTCGCAACTGCATAAGGTCTGGGGTGAGACAAAGGTGTGTTCTCTCTCCGATTCTCTTCATCACTTACAAGGATAAGATCACGAGAGAAGCAAATGACAACATCACTGAACTGAAAGAGCTTCTATTTGCTGAGGACTAGAGTATATTAAATACAGACGAAGAGGAATTACAAAAACACACAGCAAAACTAAATGAGGAATGTAAACACCTGAACATGAAAATCTCCATCTCAAAAACAGAAGTTATGAAGGTCAGCAGAAACCCAGGGAAACTGAACGTTCTTATTGATTGAATACAGCTTCAACAAGTAGAGAAATTTAAATATTTGGGAAGCATTTTCACCCAAGATGCGCGTATGGACAAAGAAATAGAAACAAGAACTATGAAGGCAAATGCAGTGATCTACCAGCTAGCACCCATGCTAAGTCGCAAGAACATCCCAA
>NW_004797414.1:329426-337990 GCF_000002075.1 Aplysia californica
GTTCATCTAAGACGAAGTAATAAGTAAGTTCGTTCATCTAAGACGAAGTAATAAGTAAGTTAAGAGTTTTGATGCACTTGGAACATTCATCGGTCTATCCTCCCCTCTCCTCCAGTTTCGTTTCCTTTACATCTCCCTTCAATTTCCTCTTTGGAAAGTGGTGGCACAGAGTTCCCCACGTTGTATGAATGCGATACTAAACACGACGTACGGATAAGGTTAATAATAGTTGTATCGTAACTACTGAGGTATCATTTTAAAAAAAAGTTTATGTAGAATCAGTAAATAAGCAACAAACATTCATAGTAAAATTCTAATTAGCATTTACTTACGTCATAAGCGTGACGTATGGAACCCGATGCGTATTATCCAAAATAGAAAGGGGCTGTTCAAATAAAATCCTACACAATTTATAACCATTGATTATTTGAAATGTACTCGCCATATTTTTTTACTACCCTTGTTGATAAACCATTCTTTCGTTCTACCAGAAAACGTTTCAATGGTTATCTTGGAAGTGTTACCTTGGCTCGCTCTGTTCATTGTTGGAAATGTACAAGACAGGGAAATACATTGTACATCGTCCAGACATTTTGGAACTTCAGTTTGAAAGGTTAATACATTTTGGTATGTTTTATAACCACTGACTTTAAATTGTACCCAATTTCATTCGAAATTCTAAAAAAAACGTGACTATTTAGAGCCAAGCATTTCCTTTTCACCGAGCCCCCCCCCCCCCCCCCCATCCTCCACTTTTTCCTGCCCACAGCCTTGGAGCTGTACAAATATAATCTTGTATAGTATAAGGTTTTACGGCTATAATCTTATACCCTTTTGGGGACTTTTTGCCCCCTCACCCCCTGCCCCCTTCCTTTTTTTTAACACTTTTTTCATTTGCCTCTCCACGCTGCTCCCTCCCCCCACCCTCCCTCCGCCCCGAATCCCCATCCCACATTATTACATTGTTTGCTTATAATAATAATACATGTCATATTATTTATATCGTGCAAATCCGCGTTACAATCATTGTTCTATGTACTTTACATAATATTTATATATGCTGTTCTACATTCACTAAAAACATTACAGTGTAAATCATTCAAGCAAAATATTGTATACACTCTGACTAATAAGGGACAAAATGAGACTCATGTCAAGGTCAAAAGCACCTTAATTACAAATAACACAAATTTCAGGGGAATTCTGATAAAGTCGACACCTCGGGACCGAAAAAAAGTGTTGACTTTGAACAAGGTCGACTTTATCCACTGTACTACTTGAAATTGAAAATTGATGATAACAGCTAGAAAATGACAAAGTACCTGGTAACAAGACGTTTGCTCAATTTCAGGGAGTATAATTCTGAAGTTGTCATCAAATCAAGAGATAATGAGTGAACAAAGTAATAGGAGGTGTGTACACCACTAATTCAGGACATAAATATCTCTTCTTAAATGGATTCATCTTGGAATCTCGCCCCAAATTTTTGACTTTACGCAAGGGTAACACTCAAGCGGTTGACTGTATCAGAAACACAATTACTTAAACATAGAAGGTAAGAAACGGGACCACGGTGAGGTGTTGACTGTAAGCGAGAGTTGACTTTAAACAAGTTGACTTTATCAGGATTTCACTGTATCTGTTATTACTGCTCAGTATGCTTAAAACAAAAAGTGAAATTAGTTATCATCAACAAAGTCAGTGTTCATCATTACGTCCAAAATATTTTTAAATCAGAGGCATCTGCTGAGCTGTCTTACAAATCTGAGTCTTGTTCCTGCTCTTCCTCCTGTTCCTGCTCTTTCTCCTGTTCCTGCTCTTTCTCCTGTTCCTCTTCTTCCTCTTCTTCCTCAACCTCCATTTCTTCCCGTGTAAAGAGCCCCGTGCCTCTTCAATGCTGCAATACCTGGAAAATACTTTCTACATCCCTTGTGGCCTGTGTTCAAGACCCCCCCCCTTCTTGCACTTTTCTTAAAGCAGCCAAAGACACCCCCCTCCCCTCCCTCTTCCAGGGGTAAGATTATGTCTTTGGCACCTGTAAGAAAAGGGAAAGATCCCTTGTGGCCTGTGCACACTCTTTGGCTTATGCAGCCTTTCTTGACCAACACCACACTTTTTTCACCACACAAAAGTGTAATATTACTTTGTATCAAGACCCCCCCCCCCTCACACACGCTTTCTTACTTTTCTTACAGGAGTCAAAGACCTCCCCCCCCCCCTTTCCAGGTGTAAGATTATGTTTTTGGCTCCTGTAAGAAAAGTGTAAGAAAGGCTTCATAGGCCAAAGAGTGCACAGGCTACAAGGGATGGGGAAAGTATTTTCCAGGTATTGCAGCATTGAAGAAGCACAGGGCTTTACACAGGACGGAGGAAGAAATGGAGGTGGAGGAAGAAGAGGAGGAAGAGGAGAAAGAGAAGGAACAGGACCCAGATTTGGAAGACAGCTCAGCAGATGCCCCTGATTTTAAAAATATTTTTGACGTAAAAATGAACATTGCATCTGTTGATGATAACTAACTTCACCTTTTGTCTTTGGCATAATGATCAGTAATAACAGATACAGCGGAATCCTGATAAAGTCAACTAGCTTACAGTCAACTCTCGCTTACAGTCAACACCTCACCGTGGTCCCGTTTCTTACATTCTTTGTTTAAGTAATTGTGTTTCTGATACAGTCAACCGCTTGAGTGTTACCCTGGCGTAAAGTCAATAATTTGGGGCTAGATCCCAATATGAATTCATTTAAGAAAAGATATTTAGGTCCTGAGTTAGTGGTGTACACACCTCCAATTGCTTTGTTCACTCATTATCTCGTGTTTTGGTGATAACTTCAGAATTATACTCGCTAAATTGAGCAAACATCTTTTTACCAGGTACTTTGTAATTTTGTAGCTGTTTTCATCAATTTCCAATTTCAACTTTTTTTCGGTCCCGATGTGTTGACTTTATCAGAATTCCACTGTAATTTGTGTTATTTGTAATCAAGGTGCTTTTGACATTGACCTCTTTTTTCCACTTATTGGTAAGAAAGAGTGTATACAATATTTTGCTTGAATGATTTACTTTTTTTTGTTTTACTTTATTTTTTTTAATTGAATGTAGAACTGCATATATGTGAGGCAGCGTGGTGGAATCAGGCTCTCGTCATAATAATCAAAGTGAAGAAACTTGCACTTTTCCACAGGTCTGTGAATTTTCTTCAATTTTTTTTTTGACACAGCACCTTTCATGCCCATTAAAGAATTCATATCTGTGTGGATTTTTCTGAAAAACGTTGATTAAAGGCATAAAAAAATGAAAATTTCCAGTTACCACGGACTCTAAAGCTAAGGAAATAAGTAGTCTTTGGCCGCCATTTTCTCACTAATTTTACCTCTGAAAACAGGTGACCCCCACCTCCTTCATTCGCAAATATCTCGACTTGTATTCCAGATAAATGGATATTTCTTTTATCCAAATAAAGACAATTGAACAAGCTTTAAGATGATACCAATAACTCTACTTGCCCAAAAATTGACGAGAGCCTGATTCCACCACGCTGCCTCACATATATTATTAAGTGCAATACATGGGTGTATGCATGTTTTTCATAAATATTATGTAAAGTACATAGAACAATGATTGTAACACGGATTTGCACGATATAAATCATATGACATGTATTATTATAAGCAAACAATGTAATATTGTGTGATGGGGATTGGGGGGGGGGCAGTGTTGAGAGGCAAATGTAAGAACATTGTGAAAAAAATGGGGAGGGGTGAGGGGGCAAAAATTCCCCCCCAAAAAGGTGTAAGATTATATTATTTGAACAACCCCAAAGGCTGTGGGCAGGAAAAAGTGGAAGATTAAGGGGGTCAGTGAAAAAGAAATGCTTGGCTCTAGATATTTTCGCTTTCTTTAGAATTTCGAATGAAATTGGGTACAATTTAAAGTCAGTGATTATAAAACATACCAAAATGTATTATCCTTTCAAACTGAAGTTCCAAAATCTCCGGGTGATGTACAATGTATTTCTCTGTCTTGTACATTTCCAACAATGAACAGAGCGAGCCGGAAGCTCTATGCGAAAAATGTGTGACGTCACGGCTCGGCGCGATGTCGCGGTGGAAGGGTTCAGCGAGGTCTTCGCGGATTTGGTTGGTAAAAGGGAAAGACTTCTAAGATAACCATTGGAACGTTTTCTGGTAGAACAAAGAATGATTTATCAACAAGGGTAGTTAAAACCAAATAATCAATGGTCATAAATTGTGTAAGATTATATTTGAGCAGCCCCTTTTTATTTTGGATCATACCCATCGGGCTCCCTACGTCACGCTTATGGTGTATTTAAACGCTAATTAGAATTTTACTCTGAACGTTTGTTGCTTCTACATAAACTTTGAAAAAAAATGATACCTCAGTAGTTACGATACAACTATTATTAACCTTACCCGTACGTCGTGTTTAGTATCGCATTCATACGACGTGGGGAACTCTGTGCCACCACTTTCCAAAGAGGAAATTTACTCGTTAATCCAATCCGTTCGCTTCGCATAGCAGTCTGTCAAAAGGATTTTTTGAGAAATACTAAACGTTTCAAAGAAATCTTCGTTCTAGAAGTATTGCAAAATGTGAAGAATACAACTCCAGGGCTACAAAATGACCCCCAGGGCGTACGGATAGGGTTAAGGATTTTATGACGCTTTGAAACAAGATTTGGAAATTTGGTGGCACAAAATGCAGTACAAAAATTTGGCAGAATCAGGGCGAAAACTGATTCACAAAAATGGCCGCTGATTCTGGACAAACAAAGTTAGCACAACCATTAAAAAAGTCTCTGAAACAGAAAGCCAAGCTCTATCCTATACTTCTAATTTCAGTGCCCTTGGAGAAGTTTGAAAACTTCACTGAAGTGCCTAGTTAACCTATGTTTGAAAACTCCTGCTTGTTTTCCTTTCCACCCACCCACCCATTTTGCATCTTTCTCCCCTTGGGGCTTTCTTTTGAGCATCTTTTGCTGAGTTGGTATCATGCCAGAATATGGTAGGGATCATAACGGTGTGTTCCTGAACGTCAGTTCTTTGAGGTGCTGGTGGAGTGAGTGACGAAGGAAGACACAGAGTAGAAGAAGCTGAGGGAGGGGGGGGGTTGGTACGTTTTACGGCGCTAGCAAATACATAAGGTCAGATGAGCGCGCGGGGCATATTAAAAATATTCAGTTGGTAGGACATTTTGAATTTTGCACGGGTGACGCAGAAGCCTACTCTTATCAATTTTAGACCACCAAGGGATCTTTAACGTGCAACTTGCACACGGGCCCTTCGAGATTTTTCGCCCTTGTCCGAGAAGGCTAGGTGTACATATTTTTCTACCATCAGATCAGGGGTGTGACTGAAAGACAGCAGTAAGAAGAAGCAAGGAGTAGCAGTAGAAAGGCTGCAGAAAGAGTCAGGAGCCCAGAGGAGGGGGCAAAGGAGATGAGGGAGTTGAGGCAGAAAGAAGAGACGAAAGCAGATGACAGAACATTGCTAGAAAGCAGGAAAGGAAGTGAAAGGAGACAATTTTAGAGAAGAAAAGTTTTCTGTCGCTACCCAGATTCGAACCCGGGACCTTTGAATGGGAGGCAAACACCCTAACTTCTAGGCCCCGAGAGCCCCCTAGAAAGAGTTAATTTTTTAAAGTTTTTTTTAGTTTAGTATTGGGTTTTACGGCGCTCGCAACTGCATAAGGTCAAATGAGCGCCGAAACACAAGTTAGTTTTTTTTATACGTAGTTCACTGCACGGCTGTGTACGGTTATTTGATCTTAAACGTTAAAATAGAAAATTTTGGTGTAGACGTCTTCAGCTACTTTGTCATCCACGTCACAGACAGAGATGTCCGCAGACAGAGATGTCCGCAGACAGAGATGTCCGCAGACAGAGATGTCCACAGACAGAGATATCCACAGACAGAGATGTCCACAGACTCCAGCACAGAGAGATGTTGAATTTCCTGGGAGGGGCGGGGAGACTTTGAGGCAGTAGAGCGGAGTAAGAGTTATGGCACTTGCAATACAATAAGGTCATATAAGTGCCGAAGATTAGATTCTGTTTGTTTTTGTAAGTGTTTTACGGCGCTCGCAGCTGCATAAGGTCATATGAGCGCACGGGACACATTAAACTTTTTCAGTTGGTAGGAAATTTTGAATTTTGACCGGGTGGCGGCCGAAGCCTACTCTTATCGATGTTAGACCACCAAGGGATCTTTAACGTGCGCAACTTGTACACGGGCCCTCCGAGATTTTTTGCCCTTGTCCGAGAAAGCTACGTGTAGATCTTTCCTACAAGAAGATCAGGGGTGTTGCTGAAAGACAGCAGTAAGAAGAAGCCAAGGAGTAGCAGTAGAAAGGCTGTAGAAAGAATCAGGAGCCCAGAGGAGAGGGGGGGGGGACAAAGGAGATGAGGGAGTGGGGACAGAAAGAGGAGACGAAAGCAGACGACAGAACATTGCTAGAAAGCTGGAAAGGAAGTGAAAGGAGACAATTCAGAGTAGAACAGTTTTTCGGTCGCTACCCGGATTCGAATCCGGGACCTTTGAATGAGAGGTCAACACCTTAACCTCTAGGCCAATAGCAACTTCGCAGCCCATTTCAAAGCGTTATACAGAAATCAGAAACAGCTGGATATATCACCATCCTCCCACGGTATTGGAGCAGAAGAGTCATAGCTTTGTTTTAAAAAACCATAGCCTTCCATTAAATAATCTCTACCAGTGGAAATTAACGAATTCTCCCTTATGTGAGAGGTGTAACTCTCATGAAACTGAAGATGCATTTCACTTTATTTTCTATTGTTCACACTTTGTCCTTCAAAGGAAATTGTTAATCCCTCCCAGCCTGACTCGGCCTAGTGACAGAAATAAGCAATGTTTGACCCATGATAAGAGATATGTGCACAACCTGTACTTATTCATTATGGAAACTTTTATCAAATGAGTGTTTTATGTGATGTGATGAGGGCCCATGGCCTTAAACACTGAATAAACTTACAGAAATCAGAAAGGCGAATTCCCACACTTCATAGCGTGCATGTTGCTACACAAAAGTAGTTGCAGGTGAAGAAAACAGAATTTACAAAGAAAAGCAGTAAAGAAGACCAGGCGAGACAAAATTAGAAAAACAGTCATCAGAGAAATGGTGGGCGCAAATGATGTCATGCATCACATACAACACCAAAGAATCAAATGGTTCGGACATCTCATGCGATTACCAACACACCACCCAGCACAACGTGCCTACATAAAAGAAATCGATGACAACGTCTTGTTTGTTTTAGTAGAGGTCTTACGGCGCTCGCAACTGCATAAGGCCAAATGAGCGTCAGAAGAATTGAGGTGTTACAAGAGAGTAACAAAAAAAAAAAAAAGGGGGTGAAAAGGACGATATATGTTTGATACAAAAGCAAACCACACCAGAGCACCCGCCAACCACCCACAACCAACATATCATCCGGAAGACGACGTGGAGTTCCCCCACAAAACCTCTCCTTGCACCACTACAGATTATAACTCACATCTCTCGCGTGTCTGACTGCGACACCCCACAAGTTTCTCTGCAGCTGCGATCTATGGGCCGGCAAATGAAGAGAGCCAAGAGTACATAGTAGAGTCCCATACATAGAACCTCTACACCCTTGCTCTAAACCTTGCTAGCTACGGCATTTCATGTAACTCCAGTAACAGTAATTCTAGTAACAGTTACTGTTGTAACAGCCACGGCGTTTCATGTAACTCTAGTAACAGTAACTCTAGTAACAACTACGGCGTTTCATGTAACTGTAGTAACAGTAAGTCTAGTAACAACTACGGCGTTTCATTTAACTCTAGTAACAGCCACGGCGTTTCATGTATATCTAGTAACAGCTACATCGTTTCATGTAACTAGTAACAGTAACTGTAGTAACAGTAACTGTAGTAACAGTAACTGTAGTAACAGCTACGGCGTTTCATGTAACTCTAGTAGCAGCTCTACGGCGTTTCATGTAACTAGTAACAATAACTGTAGTTAGTAACAGTAACTGTAGTAACAGCTTCACCGTTTCATGTAACAAGTAACAACTACATCGCTTCATGTAACTCTAGTAACACACACCAAATAAATCGTTTCATGTAACTAGTAACACACACACACACACACACACACACACACACACACACACACACACACACACCATCATAATTACCTAAAAAAGTTCAAGACAGAACGAACAAACGAAGATACACACACCCACATACGCTTGAACACTGACTGGCCGGCTTGAGGAGCAGCAGCAGCAGGGGGAGGAGGGAGAGGGAGAGGAGGGACAGGAGGGAGATGCAGTCTCCTGTCTGCTTCAGCAAAGTTCCTCCTTTGTGCTGGCACAAACGCTCCCCGTCCCTGCTGCTGCCCGAGGAAGTCCATCATGTCCCTGGCTGTCAGGTTGATGACAAAGAAGTTGAAGGGCTGTGGGAGAAGAAAAAGAAAAATTATTATTATTATTATTATTATTATTATTATTATTATTATTATTATTATTATTATCATTATCATTATCATTATCATTA
>NW_004797414.1:338090-347445 GCF_000002075.1 Aplysia californica
GTTGTCATCACGCACAGCTGAGTTAGATACGCGGCGTGGAGGGAGGGTTTGATTCAACGTTGCGTTATGACGGTTCTGCTTCCTTGCTTGCAGTAAGACGAACGCAACAGTGAGAGGCGGCGGTCCTTGTTCCAGTTTTGGAGTTTTTGTTCGGCTCGGCGGCCGCACCCGCTTCCGCGAGCCGAGACTTTTTAACGTTGGGAGCTGGGGAAGGGTCTTTTTTTGATTTGGATTCCATGAGAGTTTTCTATTTTATTCGACTCCGGGGCTCCCCGCCCGCCACGGAGCCCAACAAGGGGACACATAGCTCGGATATCCAGAGCTGTGCCAGGGCTACCCCGGAGCTATACTCTCAACGAGAAAGTACAAGACCCTCCCGTCAAGATTGACCCAGGGCTTGATGGGGTTTCAGCTCTCAACCGGTTGAGTGGCATGGGCCGTGCCACCCTCCCGTCTAAGAGGAAAACCTGGGCCAAAGAGGTGTGTTGGTGAGGGACAGTCCGTGGACTGATCTCACCTCAACCGCCAGGTACCCGGTTTCCCTCCGCACGGGTCGCACCTCACGGTCAACAAGGCGCCCACTCTGTGGGATGGGTGACCTCTCTTTTTTGCTGCACATGAGGTCAGCGGTGGCAGGAAAGACAGAAGAAGAAAGAAAGAAAGAAGGAAGGAGAAGAGGAAGATACACCAAAGTAGGTGTCGCATCCGGATCTCAGAGGATTGGGGTCCGAGTGCGACACCTCGCCTTTGAAGGGGTTGCACCTTCTGCAGACGAAGCAGTGGGTCTATTTATATCCCCCCGACCCACTGGGGGTAGTGTTACTATTGGATTTTGACCACTAATTCTCAACTTCAACCATACAGTAAAATACGTTGGACTCCCTCACGTTCCTGTGACCTTAATGCAGTTGAAGTAGCAGTAAATCTCTTACCTCTAAAAGAAACAAGAACACCAAAAAAGAGGGAATGGAAACAATATAAAAAAAGAAAAAAAAAAGAAAACAAAATCCAAACCATTTCCATCAAAACAAAAAAACTTACCCCATTAGGTGGTGGAGCGTGTGGATGCCAGGCAGCTGGTGCAGCAACGAGCACGGGAAACATCCCTGGCATATGATCTCTTCCTGGCCAGACAGGGGGAGCGTAGACGACACCTGGAGGTGCGTAGTCTACTGCAAGAGGAAGATGACGGACAGGCAGAGGAAAGGGAAGAAGAGGCAGATGACCTGCAACAGGTGCAGGATTGACAGGAAGAGGAAAGGGAAGAAGAGGCAGATGACCTGCAACAGGTGCAGGATTGACAGGCAGAGGAAAGGGAAGAAGAGGCAGATCACCTGCACCAGGTGCAGGATCAACAGGAAGGTCACCTGCACCAGGTGCAGGATCGACAGGAAGGTCACCTGCACCAGGTGCAGGATCGACAGGAAGGTCACCTGCACCAGGTACAGGATCGACAGGCAAAGGTAAGGCAGCAGGTACAGGATTGACAGGCAAAGGTAAGGCAGCAGGTACAGGATTGACAGGCAAAGGTAAGGCAGCAGGTACAGGATGGACAGGCAAAGGTAAGGCAGCAGGTACAGGATGGACAGGCAAAGGTAAGGCAGCAGGTACAGGAAGAGGTGCAGGATCGACCACGACCTCCAGGGCCGCTACCTCCTGTGCAGGAGCAGGGAGCTCATCTTGTCGCCCTGAAAAAGAAAAACACACGGTGCGTGAGTGAAACTCTCTTCACAACCCTGCATCTTCTGGTGGCTTTTTGCTTCACGACGTTTTGCTGTAACTATTTTACGAGGTACTTTTTTTCGTAAGAGCTTTTAGTTGTAGTTTTAGTAGGTTTTACGGCACTTGCAACACAATAAGGTCATATAAGTGCCGAAGATTAGATGTTACAGGAGAGAAAAAAACATAAGAAGGAGGAGATCAGGACGATAGATGTTTAATAGGAAAGAAGAAGCAAATCACACCTACCAAAGTACCCGCCAACCACCCACTTCATAAGCGTTTTACGGCACTTGCTTCATAATAAAGTCATAAAAGTTCCGACGATTAGAGGTTATGATTGATTGAGTAGGTGTTTTACGGCACTCTCGACCCAATGAAGATTATTTTTTTTATTTTTTAAATAGTAGAGGGATTTACGGCGCTCGCAACTGCATTAGGTCATATGAGCGCCAAGGGTTCGGTGTCAACAGAGAAGTCTTTACATGGAATCAGACTTACTCTGCTCACCTCTCTAGCTTCAACAGCACAAGGTCTGCCTCAACTGTCAAGGTGGAAGTAGCAGGTCTCAAAAGAGTGACAAACATACAAAAGAAGTAGAGGAAAATAATAGCAAGGATTAGGATAGAAAAAGCAGCAGTGCCCTGTTGTAGATCAGGCACAGTTATGAGCGTGACAATTCTACTGTGCTTGAACTAGAAATATCCCCCCTTTGGGAATGGCCTAAAGACACTACAGTCAGTGGCACTGACATTCTCATTCTCATTCTCACTCTCATTCTCACTCTCATTCTCACTCTCATTCTCACTCTCATTCTCACTCTCATTCTCACTCTCATTCTCACTCTCATTCTCACTCTCATTCTCACTCTCATTCTCACTCTCATTCTCACTCTCACTCTCTCACTCTCACGCTTCGCTCTCTCTTTCTCTCACTTATGCGTGCGAGTGCGTGCATACACACACACACACACACACACACACACACACACACACACACACACACACACACACACACACACACACACACACAAGCATATACACACACAAGCACATACACACACGATGCTAATTAATCAGAAATGTAGCAAACAATTTAAAATTTATATTTCGCTGATAAAGCCAAATGAGAATATGAAAGTCTTACTGTGCTGCCTGCAGTAGGGCTGCGATAGACGCCGCCTCCGTTTGCACAGTCGACGGCGTCCGCTGACTAGTGTAAGTTCCTGGCATTGTCCAAGCTGAAAACAGATTTAAAGAACATTTTAGTTAGTTATAGTAGAGGTTTTACGGCGCTCGCAACTGCATAAGGTCATATGAGCGCCAGAAGATTAGGGGTGTTACAAGAGAGTAACAAACATAAAAGAAGGGGAGACAAGGACGATAGATGTTTGATTGGAAAGAAGCAAACTACACCGGAGCACCCGCCAACCACCCACTAATAATATTTAAGAACAGATCCTAACTAATCAGCTTCTATTACAAAAAAGGCGAAATGAGAATGACAGTATTATGTTGGAAAATGGAAGGCTCGAACCTGCCTAAGGTCATATGAGCGCGCGAAACAAGGTTTTTTCTCAACGGTTCATTTCTCGGCTTGATACTGGTCAATATTTCTATTTAAAAATTTGTAAACGCTAAAAATCGAGTGTAAATAGGCTTTAGATTTAAATTTAAATTTAAAACAACTTTCTAAATAACACTTAATTTCGAACAATCTATTTCAAAACTTTTATAAAACCTAAATTAAATTCCATTAAATTCGGAATATCAGGTATACAATGTTGGAAGTAAAAAGTGGAAATTATATATACATGTAGATATCTGAATAAAAATGGGAAACAACAGGTTGCCAAGATCCATTGGGAAGATTGGAACATTAACTTTGTGTCAGATGCGATGCCCATCTGGTGACCTGGAATTTGCCAGACTTTGAGGAGACCTGAAGGAATTACTTTTTTACGCACCTATTTGAAGAATTTGTTCTCCTTCATTGATCCTAACAGAGGTCTCAATGTTTGGTCTTTACTCTAAAAATACGACCTTAACGTAGTTGTAGGTGCAGTTTACCTCTAAAACAAAAGAAAACCAAGAAAGAGGGGAAAACATTTTAAAAAGAACAACAAAAAAAAGAATAAATGCAGAAACAAAAAAACTTTTAAAATCCCACAACAACAACAAAAACTTACGTCGAAGAAATGCAGAAACAAAAAAACTTATAAAATCCCACAACAACAACAAAAACTTACGTCGTTTGCTGCCAGTATTGGTTGCGCCTGCAACACCGGCATTGCAGGACCCGCCTGTCCTACAGGCATTGCCTGACTGGACCGGCCTGTCCCACAGGCATTGCCGGGCCGACCTGCAAAAGAAAAACATACGGTGCGTGAGTGAAACTCCGGACCCGCCTGTCCCACAGGCATTGCCGGACCGGCCTGTCCCACAGGCATTGCAGGACCCGCCTGTCCTACAGGCATTGCCTGACCGGCCTGTCCCACAGGAATTGCAGGTACCACAGGGGGCTGGTCTCGGCCAGCTTCAGGCCGACCTGCAAAAGAAAAACATACGGTGCGTGAGTGAAACTCTCTTTACAACCCTGCATCTTCTGGTGGCTTTTTGTTTCACGACGTTTTGCTGTAGCTATTTTACGCGGTACTTTGGTCACTTAACCCTACCCGTACGCCCTGGGGTCATTTTATACCCCCGAGGTTGTTTTCTTCACATTTTAGAATACTTTTAGTATGAAGATCTCTTTGAAACTTTCAGTTAGTTCAGTATGGGGTTTTACGACGCTCGTAACTGCATAAGGTCATATGAGCGCGCGAAACACAAGTTAGTTTTATTCGCAGTTCACTGTACGGCTGTAATTCGGTTTAGATATATTATTTTCAATTTAAAACAACTTTCCTAAATAACATAAAAATTTTAATAATTCAATTTGCTCAACAGTTTCCCATAAAGGCCAATGGCCTTCATAAAATTCAAAATTTTGTTGGAATCAACGACGGAAAAAATGTCTTGCAATTTTTTACATTTAAATTATTTCCTTCGGATCTCTCCGAAGTCTAGACATTAGGTTAAAATGTGTCTAATGCTTCTCATCTCCCTGAAGGAGGTATTCGTGAGTTAGGGGCGTGTGTCCGATTCGTAATCGAGTAAAAACGACTTCGTCTCTTCTGGAGAGGTCCGAAGGATTTCGCGGTCCTAGTTTGGGTTTAATATTGTGGAGTTTGTTACCCGTCTGTTTTTTTTTCCAGTGGCTCTCCCACAGACTGGAGGTGTACTTTTTTACTTTAATTTTAAAGTCAGTCTGTGGTTTGTTTGTTTGGGTAGATGTTTTACGGCACTATCGACACAATTTTGGTCATTTAAGCGCCATCAGGTTTCACCGCTACAAAATCAGACGTGTTTTTAATAAGAGTCTTTCGGAGCTCGCAACCGCAAACGATCACACTATTTCTATTATGCTAAAAAGACGAACATACATTTACTAATTTTTTTTGTAAATATGGAAAAGGCTTATTTCAATTTGTATATACAATACAAATTCCAGTGTATGTATGTATACACCGTATGTATATATACACCGATAACGATAACTATATGTTTTCATATTCTATTAAATAGTCCAATTTCTTTTATATAACTTAAAATTCTTCCAGGTTCTATGATGTCAAAAAGGGTCTTAATATCTTTACATTTAAAATATTTCTCACAGACATAATTAAAGTCGACACATTCCATTAGGATGTGCCGAACTGTGAAATTTGTGTTGCACGCCACGCAAAAGGAGCTTCCTCTCCTTCGAGCAAATGTTTATGCGTGACGTGCGTGTGTCCTATCTTTAGTCGGGTAAAAATTACTTTTTCTCTTCGTGGTAGAGATAGTTGTTTCCTGGGCATAAGTTTCGGTTGAATGTAATGGAGTTTGTTGTGTATTTGTTGATTCCAAATTTGGGACCAGGAGGATGTGATGTGTTATTTTACTTTCGGTTTCATGTCAGAGAAAGGGATTTTACTATTTTTGTTTTCAGGTAGTTTTAGAGATTCTTTGGCAAATTGGTCAACGGCTTCGTTGCCATCAATGCCTACATGGCTTGGAAGCCAAGCTATTGTAATAGTTTTTCCAGACTGATGTAGAAAATGCAGTTTAATGATAAGTTTCAAAATTCTGTTGACGGAGGTGTCAGAGCGCTCTAAAGATTTCAGACAAGAGAGAGAGTCTGAAAGGATTAGGAAGGTAGACTTGGTTGATTGATCTATAATATTTAGGGCCATTTCAAGAGCTGTAGCCTCAGCAGTGTAGACTGAAGCTTCTGGGTGGAGTTTCCTTAAGCTTAAGCTGTGTGGCGATGCAAGGGCAGCAGCTCCTACTGAGGAGTCATTTTTGGATCCGTCTGTAAAGAGTTTCTCTGCTTCAGGGTATCTATTTATTAGCTGTTTGTATGAGTTTAAGTATGTAGTTTTGTCTGTAGACTTTTTGTTGTGTTTTTCAAGACTAGTATCTATGTTTGGTTTGGTTAAAAGCCATGGAGGTATGCTGGACATGGTAAAAGGCTCGATTATGTCTTCAGAAAAATCAATGTCTTTGAGATCGTTCTGGATTCTTATTCCGAAAGGGCTTACTTTATTTCCTAAGGAGGATAGAGTTTTTAGGTCTTCGGGAAGGCCAAAGACACATTTGTGGGCTGGGTTTTGGGGTACTGAGCTAAGTTTCAAAGCGTACTGCAAAGAGAGTTTTTTCTTTCTAAGCTCTAAAGATGGTTCATGAGCTTCTGCCTATAAACTTTCTACAGGTGAAGTACGGAAAGCGCCTAGGGCAAGGCGAAGGCCTTGGTTCTGAACAAGGTCTAAAATTTTAAGGTAAGACTTTCTGGCTGATCCGTAAACAGGACTGGCATAGTCCAGCCTGGAGCGGACAAGGGAACAGTAAAGCTGAAGAAGTATTTCAGCATCTCCTCCCCATTCAGGATTGGATAATACTTTTAAGGCGTTGAGAGCACTCTGACACCTCGTCTTTAGGTCTTTCAAGTGTGGTAGGAAAGAAAGTTTATTGTCGAAGATTACGCCCAGGAAACGAGCTTGTTTTTTAACAAGAGTTTCCCCTCCATACAAATATAAATCTAGTTGTCGCACACACTTGTGCACAGACAAAAATATACTAAGTTTGTTTTTATTGTGGAGAATTTGAACCCGTGCCCGTTTGCCCAAGTTTCCAGTTTATGGAGTTGAAGCTGAAGCTGACGTTCAATGTGATCCATTTTGGATTTGGATTTATAGCAGATCAGGAAGTCGTCAACGTAAAGTGAGCAGTCAATATTGTTTTGAAAGGTTTTTGTGATGGAATTGATTTTGATTTCGAAAAGAATGGGCGATAAGATGCTTCCCTGGGGGACACCTTCTTTTTGGGTGTGTAAATTTGACAGGGTTGAACCTACTTTTACTTGAAATGATCGATCTTTTAAAAAGTTTCGTATAAATTCGGGAAGATTTCCGCGTAAGCCCAAGTCATGCAGGTCTTTTAGAATACCATGTTTCCATGTGGTGTCGAAGGCTTTTTCTAAGTCGAAAAAAATAGCCACAAGGTGCTCTTTTCGAATGAAAGCTTCCAGAATGAAAGTTTCAAGTCGGACGAGATGGTCAATAGTAGAGCAATTTTTGCAAAAACCGCTTTGGAAATTGGATACGGAGTTTGAGGTTTCGAGAAACCACATTAGACGTTTGTTAATAAGTTTGTCCATAAGTTTGCAGAAACAGTTTGTCAGGGCTTTGGGACGGTAGTTTGATGGGTTAGAGTATCTTTTCCTGGTTTTGGGATCGGTATAATAGTGGCAAGACGTCAACTGTTCGGAAATTGTTGAGAATGCCAGAGTTCATTGTAAATATCAAAGAGTAATAGGAGTGTTTCGTCTGGAAGATGTTTGATGATTTCGTTGTGTATTTGATCAGGGCCTGGAGCTGAGCTGATCTTGATTAGAAAGCGTTTTATGGCTTTTAGTTTTTAGTTGTTTAGTTTGTTTTGTTGTTGGTTGTTTTTTCGTTGTTGTTTTTTTTTTGGGGGGGGGGAGTTTTAGTAAGAGTTTTACAGCCCTCACAACTGCATAAGGCCACATGAGCACGCGAAACACAAGTTGGTTGTATTCACAACAGGTCAAAGGGCGGCTAGGTTTAAGTCAATGACTCAGATTAAACGGCTAAAAATTCAGGGTAAAAAATCCCAGTTTTTTAAAAGAACATTCAAACAAAATTTAAAACAACGTTATTTACAGTGTGCCGTAAAGGCCAAAGGTCTGTATAAAATCGAGAATTCTGTTGGGATCAACGACAGAGAACAGGTCTTGCAATTTTATTTTTTCGTTTAAAATCCTTCTTTCGTTTCTCTCCAAAGTCTGGACATTCTGTAAAGATGTGTCTAGTGGTGAAATCTGAGTCGCATCCGACCCAGAACGGTTTCTCTTCTCCCTGAAGGAGGTATTTATGTGTCAGGGATGTGTGTCCGATGCGTAATCGAGTAAAAATTACTTCGTCTCTTCTGGAGAGGACCCAAGGTTTTCGTGGACCCAGTGTGGGCATAATGTTGTGAAGTTTTGTTTATCTGTTTCTTCCATTGTGTCTCCCACAGACTGGAGATGCAGTTTTTTAAACTTTATTTCTAAAGTCAGTCAGTGGGAGAGTGTTTGTCGTTGATCCCAACAGAAGGGACAAGGATTCTTTCGCAAGTAGGTCCACTTGCTCGTTTCCTCGGATGCCCACATGGCCTGTGTGCATGTGCCTGTGCGCGTGTGCGTATGCGTGCGTGTGTGTGTGCCCTGGCTTTTCAGTGTTAAAAGCCTGTGTTATTTGTACTTAACAGTGTGTGTGTGCATGTGTGTGAGTGTGCATGTGTATGTGTGAATGCATGTGTATGTGTGTGAATGCGTGTATATGTGTGTGTGTGTGTGTGCATGTGTGTGCGTGTGTGTATATGTGTTTCCATGCGTGTGCGTGTGTGTGTTTGTGTATGTTTGTGTGTGTATGTGTGTGTATGTGTGTGTATGTGTGTGTATGTGTGTGTATGTGTGTGTGCGTGTGTGCATGTGTGTGTGCGTGTGTGTGCGTGCGTGTGCGTGCGTGTGCGAGTGTGTGCGAGTGTGTGCGAGTGTGCGAGTGTGTGTATGTGTATGTGTGTATGTGTGTATGTGTGTGTATGTGTGTGTGTATGTGTGTGTATGTGTGTGTATGTGTGTGTATGTGTGTGTATGTGTGTGTGCGCGTGTGTGCGTGTGTGTGTGTGCGTGTGTGTGTATGTGTGTGTGTGCGTGTGTGTGTGTGTGTGTGTTTGTGTGTGTGCGGGCGCGTGAGCGTGTGCATGTGTTTGTTTACGCGATGTTTCAGTTTTGTTTTGGTGACTGCAGCCAAAAGAAAAATGGTGGCTTGGAAAAGGGAAAGATAGCGTGAGAAGTAAATCGCCCAAGGATGCCACAAAATGTCAGTTCTCTGGAGGCAAAATACATCATTTTGGTTTCAAGAAAAAACTATCCCTGCCCCTTCCCCAATCCACCACCGCCCCTCTCCCACACACACCTCTCTTCCCCCACGCCTAAACACAGAGAGAGAGAGAGAGAGAGAGAGAGAGAGAGAGAGAGAGAGAGAGAGAGA
>NW_004797414.1:347545-352096 GCF_000002075.1 Aplysia californica
AAACACAAGTTGGTTGTATTCACAATCAATGACTCAGATTAAACGGCTAAAAATTCAGGGTAAAAAATCCCAGTTTTTTAAAAGAACATTCAAACAAAATTTAAAACAACGTTATTTACAGTGTGCCGTAAAGGCCAAAGGTCTGTATAAAATCGAGAATTCTGTTGGGATCAACGATTCTGTTGGGATCAACGACAGAGAACAGGTCTTGCAATTTTATTTTTTCGTTTAAAATCCTTCTTTCGTTTCTCTCCAAAGTCTGGACATTCTGTAAAGATGTGTCTAGTGGTGAAATCTGAGTCGCATCCGACCCAGAACGGTTTCTCTTCTCCCTGAAGGAGGTATTTATGTGTCAGGGATGTGTGTCCGATGCGTAATCGAGTAAAAATTACTTCGTCTCTTCTGGAGAGGACCCAAGGTTTTCGTGGACCCAGTGTGGGCATAATGTTGTGAATTGTGTCTCCCACAGACTGGAGATGCAGTTTTTTAAACTTTATTTCTAAAGTCAGTCAGTGGGAGAGTGTTTGTCGTTGATCCCAACAGAAGGGACAAGGATTCTTTCGCAAGGAGGTCCACTTGCTCGTTTCCTCGGATGCCCACATGGCCTGTGTGCATGTGCCTGTGCGCGTGTGCGTATGCGAGCGTGTGTGTGTGCCCTGGCTTTTCAGTGTTTAAAGCCTGTGTTATTTGTACTTAACAGTGTGTGTGTGCATGTGTGTGAGTGTGCATTTGTATGTGTGAATGCGTGTGTATGTGTGTGTATGTGTGTATATGTGTGTGTGTGTGTGTGTGTGTGTGTGTGTGTGTGTGTATGTGTGTCTGTGTGTGCATGTGTGTGTGTGCATGTATGTGTATATGTGTTTCCATGCGTGTGCGTATGTGTGTGTATGTGTGTGTGTATGTGTGTGTATGTGTGTGTATGTGTGTGTATGTGTGTGTATGTGTGTGTGCGCGTGTGTGCGTGTGTGTGTGTGCGTGTGTGTGTATGTGTGTGTGTGCGTGTGTGTGTGTTTGTGTGTGTGCGGGCGCGTGAGCGTGTGCATGTGTTTGTTTACGCGATGTTTCAGTTTTGTTTTGATGACTGCAGCCAAAAGAAAAATGGTGGCTTGGAAAAGGGAAAGATAGCGTGAGAAGTAAATCGCCCAAGGATGCCACAAAATGTCAGTTCTCTGGAGGCAAAATACATCATTTTGGTTTCAAGAAAAAACTATCCCTGCCCCTTCCCCAATCCACCACCGCCCCTCTCCCACACACACCTCTCTTCCCCCACGCCTAAACACAGAGAGAGAGAGAGAGAGAGAGAGAGAGAGAGAGAGAGAGAGAGAGAGAGAGAGAGGGGGGGGGGAAGAGAGAGAGAGAGAGAGAGAGAGAGAGAGAGAGAGAGAGAGAGACATGTTAAGAAATGTATCAAACTATTGAAATATTCAGCTTTTAAAAAAACCATGAGAATATCAAAGAGTCTTACTGTGCTGCCTGCAGTAGGGCTGAGTCTGTATTCTCTTCCTTTTGCAGAGTCTCCTCCGCTGGCTAACCAAGGTCAATTCCTGACATCTTCCGAACTGAAAAAAGATTTAAGAACAATTAAGAACAGACCATAACTAATCAGCTCCTTTTACAAAATGGCAAAATGAGAATGACAATATGTTTAAAAAACGGGTAGGTCTTTTATACGATAAACGTAATTGTAAATGTTTTTAGCCCCCCATCAACACAAATCTGGTAGTTCTAAAGCAGAAGGATGTTACTTACAGACTTTTTGTTTGGATGAATGTGTATGGATTCATTCTTAAAACTATGTATTACATCCCTCCCCCCCCCCTCCCTCTCTCGCTCTCACTCTCACTCTCTCGCTCTCACTCTCACTCTCACTCTCTCACTCTCTGTCTCTCACTCTCTGTCTCTCTCTCTCTGTCTCTCTCTGTCTGTCTCTCTCTCTCTCTGTCTCTCTCTCTGTCTCTGTCTCTGTCTCTGTCTCTGTCTCTCTCTCTCTCTCTCTCTCTCTCTCTCCGCACCTATACATCACCCCTTTCACTTATATGACAGTATGTAACGGACTTTCCCCTTTATCTACTAGCTTTAAGCATGCACATGTTCATCAGTCACTTGGGTATGAAATGGTATGACTTTAACGCCCCTATCAACAATATTAGGTTATTCCAGGGGCGGGACCTAGTTTAACGTCAGTCTCCGATAGGACCGAACCAAGTGGGAAGTTCGTGTAAAGTGTCTTTCCCAAGGACACAACGTCGGACCGAGCTGAGGCTCGAACCCCGAGGCCGCAATCTCACGATTACGAGTACGGTAGCCTACCCACAAGGCCACCAGTCACTGGGAGCTTAGTAAGTATACGTAAGCACGTGCAAAATAAATGGTAGTTTTTTGTGTGAACAAAGATGTGTGTAGGCTTTGGTTCTAGTTCCTGTTCAAAGATGCACCGTTTAATTAGCTCTTTGAGAAAGCTTGGTTGAATCGAACTTTTTTTTAACAGCTTAACAATTTGTGCGTATGTGTTGGAATCCTGATGGGAGGGGATTGGCAGAAAAGGGGGGGGGGGTCAAATTTATGTTTCCCACTCTTAGTTTCTCGCTGTTCCGTAAGTCAATCTAAACTGAATAGTTGAACTATAAATAGGCCTAATTGACTAGTTGAACTATAAATAGGCCTAATTGAAGAGTTGAACTATAAATAGGTCTAATAGAATAGTTGAACTATAAATAGGCCTACTGTTTAACCACAAAAACATGGCAAGGATCATGATTTGAAGATGTGCCTTTTAAAAAATCAGGTGATAGATTTCGACCCAGAAACTGTGTCCCTCAGAAACACACACAAGCTTGACGTCTCATCGAGCTCAGCATTTTTCTCACAGCAACTGCAGGCAACAAATAGCCTGTCACTCCCCGATCAGCAAGATAAAAAAAAAACTGCAATTAGATAGCTAGTGCTGAAAGTAGTCTACATTTTCTTTATTTTTAGATACAGATGTTTTAAAACTCCGTGTCGATACAATTTATATCCGGGCCAGACTGGGCTGAGAGGGATACAACATGATTGATTGATTGAGTAGATGTTTTACGGCACTATCGACTCAATTAGGGATACAACATCCCATCAGAAAGTTCGAGGTACTGGATAAACATTCTTTCCTGTCAGGAATCAGAATCGAGACTTCTGCTTGTGACAAGGAAGCACCTAATCGGCAATCGCTGCCGCAGATTTCA
Organism: Aplysia californica; assembly: GCF_000002075.1. Lineage (NCBI taxonomy): Eukaryota > Metazoa > Mollusca > Gastropoda > Aplysiida > Aplysiidae > Aplysia > Aplysia californica. The sequence goes on from NW_004797414.1 coordinate 350,767, forward strand.
GTGATTGATTGATTGATTTAGTAGGTGTTTTACGGCACTATCTACTCAATTTTGGTCATTTAAGTTCCAATAGGTTTCACCGCAACAAATCTAGAATAGGATCAGTCGTGTTTTAGCAAGAGTTTGTCGGAGCTCGCAACTGCACACGGCCATATTATCATCATCATGCTAAAAGGACGAACAGACAGATTTCAGTGAACGTACATGGGAGAGATTCAAACATGTGGAAAACGTCAGAGTTAGACATATTCTATTGCTAGCTGGGCCCCCTTTCGATGAAAGGAATGATCGGTGCATTAACATCAGCTGAAAGTCATTGACCTACTATATTTACACTCTAGTACTGGAATTCAGCCATAAATCTTGAGATGCAAAACAATTAGGTCTAGATTCTAGATTTATGCAACCAAGAGAGGAGGGGGGGAAGGGGGGGGGGATTACTGAGTCATGCTGAGTTTACTAAGGCAGGGATACATGACTACAATAAAGAACTCAAGATCAACATTGTGGCCACTTTAACAATTTAAATTTTATCTCCACATTAAGGGAACGACTAGAAAAGTCCAGTTTGGTAAGACCAAAAATACACCTAATACTTTTTTTCATATTATTGTAAATGTTTACTTTCAATACATGTATCAGCTCCTTGTGTTTGACTGGCCACAAGAAATAATAATCTAGATCTAAGTCTAGATGGTCGCTTTTAAGGACAAGCGGGCTAATCCAGATTTCGGGGGTTTTCCGGAAATTTTGACCGACACTAAAAGTGGACTTTGCGTTGAATTCTGTGACTTTGCCCTACTTATAGGAGAAGTTTGGTTTCATTGGTGTGTATGTTTGTTTGGTTATAGAGAGAAGTCTCATTGTCTTTTAAAGAAACTGAACAAGGGGCAAAAACTTTACTTTCGATTTTCTCAAAACAGCATTTTTCGGGATAGCCCCCTTGTGCTTAAAAGCGACCAAATTAATATAGATAGTCTAGAAATGTACACAACAAAATTACTTACTGTTGCCATGATGCTAATTCTTGAAAATGAAGTGTGTCGAAAGTTCGAGTGTAGATCTAGACGCTAGCTGTAGTGCAGAGAACGAAGCCACTGACACAAGTGACGGGCAAAGTGGAGTTTGACCAATGTCATTAACGTGAGTTCAATCCGTGAACGAAAAATCAGTGAACGAGGGTTCATGAAGTTTGAAAAAACAACAAGGTGTGTGTGTGTGCTTGAAAGTGGTTTGGGGGGGGGGTGAAAAAAGAAATGAATGAAATGAGTGAATGAAAGAGACAGACAGGGAGAGAGATAGAGAGAGAGAGAGAGAGAGAGAGAGAGAG
>NW_004797414.1:352345-362789 GCF_000002075.1 Aplysia californica
GGGGGGTAATCAGAAAGGAATAAACTATACTTTGACTGGACAGTAGGATGGAATTATGTGGTTTGGGTGGGTTTTTTGTTGTTGATTGTTGTTACTGCTCTTGTTGCTGTTGTTGCTGTTGTTGCTGCTGCTGTTGCTGTTGCTATTGTTGTTGTTGTTGCTGTTGTTGTTGTTTTTATTGTTGTTGTTGTTGGGTTTTTTAATAGCTTGCCTTGAAATGTTTTGCCAAGATAAGGTTTCCCAGAAAGCATTCAGTAGGCAGCTCGGTTTTGGCAGTTCACCCCAAAGACTGGAATAGTTTAATGGTACCAGTAGTTCGGGTGGGGGAGGGGGGGGGTGCCTTGTATGGGTGACTTTCCTACGTGTGTGCCTGTGTGTGGTAGGTGGGTGCACTGGTGTGGTTTGCTTCTTCTTTCCGATCAAACATCCATCGACTGTATCTCCCCTCCTTCTTTTTTGTGTTTGTAACTGTCTTGTAACACCTCTAATCTTCGGCGCTTATATGACCTTATTGTGTTGCAAGTGCCGTAAAACACTTACTAAAACAAATACGTGTGTGCGTGTGTGTGGTTGCATTTCCGTATTTGTATCCGTCTATCTGTTTGTGTGTGCCTGCACGTGTGAGTTTGTGTGTGGGGGTGTGTGTGGGGGTTGTGTGGGTGGGCGTGTGGGTGTTTTTGTGTGTTTGTATTAGTGTGCGTGTGTGTGTGTTTGTATTAGTGTGCGTGAGTGTGTGTGTGTGTGTTGTTGTTTTTTTGTGTGTGCTTGTATGAGTGTGCATGAGTGTGTGCGCGTGGGTGTGTGCGGGTGTTTTTATGGGCTTGTATGAGTGTGCGTGAGTGTGTGTGTGTGTGTGTTTTTGTGTGCTTGTATGAGTGTGCGTGAGGGTGTGCGCGTGAGTGTGTGTGGGTGTTTTTGTGTGCTTGTATGAGTGTGCCTGAGTGTGTGCGCGTGTGTGTTTTTGTGTGCTTGTATGAGTGTGCGCGAGTGTGGGCGCGTGGGTGTGTGTGGGTGGTTTTGTGTGCTTGTATAAGTGTGCGTGAGTGTGTGTGTGTGGGTGTTTTTGTCTGCTTGTATGAGTGTGCGTGAGTGTGTGCGCGTGAGTGAGTGTACATGCCTGTGTAGTGACATAGTTGCCGACAATAGCTTTTGAATGTTCAAAATGTGGCAAACTTCTCTGTCAGAATTGGTTTCGTAGACCCCAGCAGAAGCCACAAGTCACCCAAAACCTTTATTCTTGAAATTTTTCTATTTCTCTGGAGAGATATTCTCCTGTGCGGGTGCTTTGGTCATCGTCACAAATTGACGGACGAGCTATTGTTAGGTAAATACAATCGGAATTGTCTAAGACGACCATCCTCTACCGAGGAGAAAAATGACCGCCATAGACAGCTAATTGCCTTACACGGTATCATTATAATGTGAAAAAAAACCCGCAAAAGTAGAAATGGGAAGAGGACGTTTATTCAAGTGGTGGTCAAGGAATCAGGTGGTGGTCTTATACAAGTGGGCAAGGAATCAGGTGGTGCTCTTATACAGGTGGGCAAGGAATCAGGTAGTGGTCTTATACAGGTGGGCGAGGAATCAGGTGCGACTGTATCAACATTCCCTGAACTTTCCAGGAAGTTCAAGGGGGCCGTGTATTTTGGGTAGCAAATATATCTGTGTGAAAAGCTCCTACTCACCATCAGCTGTAAAAAGTCAAAGCTAATAATCTAAGCTGATGATGAGCACGTGTAAATAGACCATAATATTGAGGTTCTCACTTGCTTTCTCACTCAAGGCAAATTTATGCAGCATGAGAGCTATGTAACTTAATGTAAGAGGAAGGGATACCAGTTTACTGGCAGCATGGAATATGATAAGTTAAGAGAAGCCTTTAGTCTACAGAACCGTTCATGTTCTGAATAATCTGAACAGCTAGATCTATATAGTAAAGATTAAGCGGATGAAGTCAGATTCTAATACACGTTGGGTTTTTTTTAAGAAGCCTCCCCCAGACTCGACCTTCACTGGCCCGTGGGTGAGAGAGAGAGACTCGGAAACGTCTTCAGTAACTTCAAAAAGAAAAAGAAAAAAAGAAGTACTGTAAAAAATACCTTATGGGGGTCATCATCAACAACATGAACAGATCAGCGACAGACATCGGCGATCACAGTGTGCCATTCATTCCATTGCTCCGTTACTCTTTTCTAAAAGCTACAACACCCTTTCCCCTTCATACCCTATCTATCTAAAGTTCCATTTAGACGTTCAGTTTTTTATCCGTCCTTGGACTGTTGTAGCTAGATCTAAGTCAAAAACGTCAACAAAAAAATGGCTGAAGCAAGCTACCTGGATGATTTGGCAGTATATTTTGTTCTCAAATCCAAAAAGAAATCTAGAAAAAGGACCATCTGGGCTAAAGAATGGCTATTAAAAAGAAGTACCTACACACACAAATATTCTATTTCCACAATACTGGCAACTTTCGATAATGTTCGATGAACTGTAGAACATTTTACTTTTTCAGTAGCCCCCCCCCCCCCCCAATTACTATTCGCCGGTTTTGACCCCAAGAGTAGATATACGGGACTTTCAGGGGGGGGGGGGGGGCAACTAAAAATATAATAAAAATATGGAGGTACCATAATTTGATGTTTTGCAGTTAGGTTGGATATCTCTCGCTCGCCGCGCATCAAACATAACCTTCTGATCTATATCTAGATCTAGATCTCTAGCAGGCAGGGGCGGCTCGTGGGGCTAAAAAGTGGGCGTGCACAATAATAATTAAGCTATTGCATGCTGAAGATAGTCAAGGGCATAGTAAATGAGACGGCGTATAAGTTTAGGATCTTTGGGTTGGTGAGGGAGGGCCTCGTGGTTTTATTTTCATTCTTTTTACTTGTCGCTTTTATTTCTAGTACTAAATGTGTTTGTTAGCTAAACATCAATTTTGTTCATCTTGTATTGGAACTGAACACTCAAGTACATGTAATAACTTTCACTACTCCACTACAAAACCATTCAAAGGCACAACTCATAGGACGGCCACGTTCACCTCCCTCAGGTTCACGGCTACAGAGTCACTTAAAATAGTGGCAAGACAAACAATGAACCAATCGCAATTCACTTGAGCACTCCCCTGGATTGCTTCGGGCGGGGCTCCCATAATACTGGTAAAGAAGAGCATAGGGTCTATCGTGTTTATTTTTAGACTGCCTACAGTGGGCTATGTTTCGGCACTATTCGGCAGGAGCACATTTGACATGTGCCGGCTTATTAATATTAATGTACCGCCAAACTCGCTACGAGTGTCGTCATCGCCTGGGTTATCCTCAAGAGCGATTTATAGGTCAGGTTACACTGTTGAATATCCTTTTCTGTTTTGCTAAAGCGCGTGGACTTTGGCATATAGTAGATGTTTTACGGCGCTATAGACACAGAAATGATAGTTATGGCGAGAGTGAGGACCTTTGTTTTGATACAATATTTGGCTAGTGTTTGTTTCTGGTTTCTTTTATTATACATGTATTATTGTGGGTGTTTTGCGTAATAGAACATTCAAAAACTTTGGGCGGCACTGCACGACCGTGCTCTATGGACGAACCGCGCCTGATCTCTAGGTACAAATAAGCGAGGTGGGAACTTTCGAAAAGCGCCCCGTTTCCTTGTTATTCCACACGGACATTGTACTAGAACTAGGCTAGAAGACCGGTGCAATAGTAAAACTGGTAGCGTGTAGACAAAAATAAATAAACAGCACTGTCTATGTGAAACAATGGTACGTGTAGCCTTCAGCTGACTCCAACACGGACATTGTAGTAATTCTAGTAAAACTAGAAAACTGGTAGCGTGTAGACAACAACAAAATTAAATAAACAGCACTGTCTAGATCTACTGTCTAGAATAGTCTAGTCTAGATGAAGCAATGGTGTGAAGTGTAGCCTTCAGCTGACTCCAAAACATCTCGGCGGTACACGTCACACCACGTGACCCATTATTTGCCTTCACTTTAAAAAAATGAAGGGGCGGGACGAATGGTAAAACAAAAGAAAACACAAAAAAAGAATTTAACTTGGTAATTCGCGATTAAATTGCGTTCCGCGCGTAGATTCCACTAATTTTGGGTCGCTGATCACGAAAATCTTTTTTTTTTTTTTTTTTATTTGACGAATATTTAGGAAATTTTTTGAATATATTTTCAACTCCGCCTGGGGCAACATCGAAGAAGCCGCTCCCTCGTCGTCATGACTTCAGTTCGCCGGCCGGCAAATATATATTTGCGTTTTGCCAGATATTTGGTGGTTGGACGGAGAAACCTTCGATATCGACAGGATTTCTCGTTTCACGCTCAGTTTCCACGTGAAGTTGACAGAATGCCGGCCATCCTCTCGATATCCTACAGTTTGTCGATCAGCGAACTATACGTCTTAATGGGGCTTAAGCTTTCGTAATTCAGTTGGTCTGGGTCTACGCCTAACTCGTTTGCCTTCGATTCTAGCACTCAGAGCCAGATGTTCCAGGCCCTTTAGTTTATGCAAGTGTCGTAGAGCCTTATTTGTCTCTTCTTCATTGTTTTTATCAGGAACCTACCCATGTGGGCTACTTCAACTTCTTTCTCGTTTGTTTTTGTTTTTATTTCTAAGAAAGTCTCAACAATCTCCTAAGAAACTACATTATTCTTTTGCTTCTATTTTTCTTTCACTGATTTCGATGATTCACCAACATTCACAGCCGTACAAACTAGTCCGAAAGCGCCAGTTTTGTTTTGAAAATGTCACACTGTTCTCGTATGGGTCAGCGCTTTTTTTGTTGTTTATGAGCTGGGCTGACGAATTCATTTTGCACCGAAATACTGAATTACAAGCGTAATATCATATTTAGTCCATTTATTTTTACCATAAAATTATATGTCGACTTCTCCAGCTTCTCATTATCACCCAACCCTACCCCTAACTCCCTTTTTTTCAATAACAAGTGGGACAAAGTAAGATGACAATGACAATGATAATGACAAGGATGATCTTTATTCATCTCGAAGGGAGACATTTTAATTTGTCTTGTTTTTGTTTTGTTTTTGTAAAGTGTTTTACGGCGCTCGCAACTGCATAAGGTCATATGAGCGCGGGGGACACACCTAATATTTTCAGTTGGTAGGACATTTTGAATTTTGCCCGGGTGGCGGCCGAAGCCTACTCTTATCGATTTTAGACCACCAAGGGATCTTTAACGTGCGCAACTAGGAAACGGGCCCTTCGAGATTTTTCGCCCTTGTCCGAGAAGGCTAGGTATAGATCTTTCCTACCAGAAGATCAGGGGTGTGGCAGGAAGACAGCAGTAAGGAGGAGCCAAAGGAGTAGCAGTAGAAAGGCTGCAGAAAGAGTCAGGAGCCCAGAGGAGGGGGCAAAGGAGGTGAGGGGGTGGGGGCAGAAAGTGGAAATGAAAGCAGACAACAGAACATTGCTAGAGAGCAGGAAAGTAGATGAAAGGAGACAATTTTAGAGAAGAAAACTTTTGGGTCACTACCCGGATTCGAACCCGGGACCTTTGAATGAGAGGCCAACACCTTAACCTCTAGGCCACGAGAGCCCCTTATTTGTCTTGGTCGTTAACAATGGCAGTAGACACTACAAAGGCTAGGGCACTCACGCATACGCACAACAAGAAATGACATACATGTCTCACATGCTGGGACAACCCGCTCCGTTAAACACACACACACACACACACACACACACACACACACACACACACACACACACACACACACACACACACACACACACACTGTCTCTGTCTCTGTCTCTGTCTCTGCCTCTCTCTCTCTCTCTCTCTCTCTCTCTCTCTCTCTCTCTCTCTCTCTCTCTCTCTCTCTCTCTCTCTCTCTCTCTCTCTCTCTCTCTCTAGTGTGTGTGCGTGTGTGTGTATGTGTGTGTGTGTGTTTATATGTGTGACTGTATGTATATTATGTGTATGGGAGAAAGAACGAGGGACAGAAAAAGACAGACAGACAGACAGACAGACAGACAGACAGACAGACAGACAGACAGACAGACAGACAGACAGACAGACAGACAGACAGACAGACAGACAGAGATGGAGACAGAGATACTAAGACAGAAAGGCGATACCTATAAAATATGAAGGATTGTGCTTCTGTTGCATAATGGTTTTTCTTTTGGCAAATTTGAACTGGAGAAATGTATGTTTATAACTCTCCTTTATAGATGTATGAGTAAACTCACGTTTATGGTAACGGGAGTCGATAGGGATTGTTCTCTTTGCGAGGGTTGTTTCCTGGGCACTGTTTAGGAAAACAATAAAACTGACAACAAAACTGACAACAAAACTGACAATAAAACTGACAATAAAACTGACAATAAAACTGACAATAAAACTGACAATAAAACTGACAATAAAACTACGTTGAAGGGTATAAGCACAATGCTAAACCATTCGTATAATTAAAATTGAAAGACAAGGTGGCTATATGACAATCATGCTTAAATGGGTAAAGAATTATGAAGATTATGAAAATGACGACAATTCTCATTTTTGTTAAATGCGCATCTTGTCGGCAATGATGGTTTCAAATACTGTGTAAAGCTGGAATCAACAACGATGATTTCAAAGACTGTGTAATGTAAAGCTGGATTCGTGACATTTAAGCAAGGTTTTAATTTCAAAATATCACTCATGTACATCTCTGGCAGAGAAGTTTGATTGTAAACGTTTCCCCCCGCCAACAGAAGTAAAACATCATATTATTATGTCTGACTTTGACGGACGAACTGTTATAAGACTCAGAGCGGGGAATGTGTAAAAGCAATTTTGTCTGTTTGTTTGTTTGTTTGTTTGTTTGTTTTTTTGTTTGCTTTAGGCTCCCTAGAAATGCTGAAGCCTGCTTCAGAGTTCAGAGTTGGGCACAGCTATCCAACTTACGATGACCAATGCATACAGAACGCCCCTGAACTATAGCCAGCTAGTTGGCAGAAAGGTTCCGAGACCTTGGATGATTTTATGGTTGGTCCAGGCTTTCACTTGTGGAGGAAATGCGAGGTAGCAGGGGGGTTTTTCTTGGCTGTTTGTATGTTTTTTTCTTGTTTGGTTGATTGTAGTACCCAAACATGTCCAAGAATGCTGCAGACTTTGAGGTAGAATTGCGCACAACAGAGATTCAGTTACCCAACTTACGATGAAGAATGCAAGTCGAAGCCCCCAGAACTATAGCCCACGAGTAGGCAAAGAAAACCCAGTGACAATGGGTGATTTCATGGCTGATCCGGGCTATCACCTGTGGAGGAAATGAGTGAGTAACAGCCGTTTGTTTTTTCTTGGATACGTGTTAACAAACATTAGATCTAAAAACATGTCTGTTGTATTTTTTCCCCAAACGAATTAGAACATTTTTAATGAATTTTTTCCTGTGGTAGTAGATCTATTCAAATTTGCCAAAATTCCGTGAAAATCCACACTCTAGACACCACCAACAAAAATCAATTCCTTGTATCGAAAATTCAACATACACATTATAGTATTACATCTTCTCTTCATTCTGTGAAAATTTTATGAAGATTGGATGAAAAATGGTGGAGTTATTGTTTGTTTGTTTAGTATAGGGTTTTACGGCGCTCGCAACTGCATAAGGTCATATGAGCGCGCGGGACACACCTAATACTTTTTCGTTGGTAGGAAATTTTGAATTTTGCCCGGGTGTGGTGGAGTTATTCAAAAAAGTATAGAGAAAAATTGCGTTTTGAGAAAATGGCCGATAAAGAAAAATAAAATATTGACTTTATGAGGAAATGGTGGTGACAAACATATCCGGTGTAATCAGGTTTTTGGAGATTTTAGTGAGATGAAATAGTTGTAGGAGATGCTGAGGAAGCTAAAATTGCCTACAACTCAAATTCCATAATTTTGAGCCGAATGGGGACTTTGGGGGTGCAGCCCCCCCCCCCCCCCCTTTAATTAAGCTAGCTCTTCGTGCCTTTGTTTGCAAAAAGCGTGAATAAGAGTTTTACACACTTACAACAGAATAAGGTTATATAAGCGCTGAAGATTAGAGGAGTAAGAGAGTAACAAACACAGAATTCAAGTAAGAGATATCAGGACGGTAGATGTTTGAAAGAAGGAGTAAACCACACTACAGTACCTGCCGGCCACCCGCTTTTCAACGTTTGCGTCACGGCTGTCCAGTCCAACCTCCGGGAGGGTACCTATCAGAGATTGCCTCTGAATTCTGTCACCTCCAGCATTCACAAAATCTCTAATACCCAGTGCACACTGCCAATCGGATTCATTAATATTAGATCAAGTCAAGGCCAGACAGATCTTTTATCATGGGTGGGGCAAAAGCTACTAGGCACAATTGTGACATTCAACTAAATTCGGCCGTGACCTTTAACATCTGACAAGTTTGTTTTTCAAGGTCGCGCGAAGAAACTGTCCCATTGTACCAAAATAGTAGCCCCTCCCTCCTATCCACACCATAAAGGAAAATCTGGCTTTCTCCAACTGATTCAAAAGAATTCGACTAGCAAAGTATATTGAGCTTATGCAGGTTGAAAGGGCTATAAACCCATAGAATAAAATTATACTGAGTAATCACGATGAGAATTCATGTTGTTCTGGCTTCTAACTGGAAGTCCCTTTGTGCAGACGGATTTCTCTTCACCTGTAATCTGTCACCTCACTACTTTAGAATTACAACGTTTTATCTGATATTTTTGGCCATTTGGAGATTATAAGATCATGAGGTCAGAAACCAAATGTTCTGTTTACACTATCAAAATTGTGAGGTTCTTTGGAGTCGTTATTAGCTTTAAAGGTGAAACTCAACATTTTTACGTCAAATTTATCAAAACTAGGATCTGAGCAGAAAAAAACTTTGTAATTCTAAGGTAGCGCCCCGTCACCATGGCTGTGCTCGTCCGTTGGTGCCCCATTCCATACCACAACAGACATCCAACTTCCCTGGTCTCTGCTTTGATTGATGGATTAATTCTTGGAGCTATATACCACTGATGGGTTTCAAGTTTTGAAAATATGATGTTGGAAATGTTCCCTTATTTCTCTTTACCTCTACTTAGCCCTGCAACACAGTTGTCTTCCAGTCCATTTTTTGTGTTTCAGTTTGAGTAACCAAGGTACCGTATATGAGTCTCCTAATCTCCTATCAGTAATCTTAAGAGCATTACATGCCATGTATGTATCATGTTCTTTGATGACATGTCTTTCATTTGGTTTTTGTTTGTTTGATTGTTTGTTTGTTCTTTTATCTGTCTGTTTGATCTCATGCAGTCTTCTAAATATATACATTATAATTGTAAAACAATTCATTTTGGAACTTCTAGGTGAAATTAGCAAAATAAAGATAATCTGTTAGTCTGTTTCCACGGTCCGAACGTTCCTGCGCGGGTAAAGATCTAGATCTAGTTGATTTCTCCATGCGGAATTTACTTGACGCAGATGCACATCGGGTGTCTCCACTATGTGTGGGGCCAATATGGGAGGCCATGACGCCATGATCGGAGGACAATTTTAACGTACTTGTATTTTAAGAAAGGAGGCCTCTTATACAGATCATAAACAGCACGCTACCTCAGTACTATCAAATCTTTGGTACTATTAAGTTCTATCTGACATTTTATTTTTGGCCGTTTTAAGCTCATAAATGTTCTATCCACTCTACCAAAATCGTAAGATTATTCGGAGTTGTTATTAAGATATTCAAAGAATTGCATTCCAAAAAAGCAAGACGTTTTGAGAAACTCAAAATACATGTAGCTTAAGTCAAATATCTCAAAACTAGGTACTGAGCAGATAGAACTTTTAAATTCTGAAACAGCGACATACAAAAAAACAAAACATTCTCAACTGTGCGACGAGTGGAAAATGTCTTTGTATGCAGGGATAGAACTTTGTAATTGATTCCAAGGTAGCGAACTGTAGCCTACAGTCTTGTCTGAACCCAGGGAGTGTTCATGCTCTGGGGCGAGATTAGACTCCTAATTCCATTGGTGTTATTGACTTAGTACATGTAGTTGTCAGCTTAACCCAATTCCCGGAATTGTGTTTAAAGGTAAAAACAATCAAGTCTGTTTTAAATTAGCGCTGAATACAAAGGCTGGGTAATCCCCCCCACCCCCACCCCACCCCGCCCCCGTCATGATAGTCACTTTATTCAAACATTCCTAGATCTATGTTGGTTTGGACATGTGTAAACATTCGGTTTATCGGTTAAGTAAACCCTTCATTCCTTTGGTCGACTTGTTTTATCGTCGCTGTTAAGGATATTAGCGCTGTTTGTTGGGTTGTTGTTTTTTAAAGAAAGAATATTATAATTTGAAAATAAGTTGGTGTTCATGAACATGTGTGGATGTGTATGAGTACGTATGCGCGCGCGCGCGTGTGTGTGTGTGTGTGTGTGTGTGTGTGTGTGTGTGTGTGTGTGTGTGTG
>NW_004797414.1:363347-364362 GCF_000002075.1 Aplysia californica
TCTCTCTCTCTCTCCCTCCCTCTCTTTCTGTCTCTCTCTCTCTCCCTCCCTCTCTCTCTGCCTCTCTCTCTCTTTCTCTCTCTCTCTCTCTTTCTGCCTCTCTCTGTATGAATAATATTGTTATCTAAGTATCATGAATGCACATGCGTACGTACCTATGTATGTACTACGTATGTATTGTATATCTTTGTGTTTGCATGTATGTATGTCTGTATGTATCTACGTGTGTGTATGTACATACGTATAATATTGTATGTACGTAAGAATTTATGTACGCATGTATGTGCGTACGTATGTACGTTCGTATGCATGTATGTACGTTCGTATGCATGTATGTACGTTCGTATGCATGTATGTGCGTACGCATGTAGGGTTATACGTATGGTATGTACATAATATGTATGTATGTACATATGGAAGGATATACGGATTGATGGGTGTTTGTATGCATGCATGAATGCATGTTATGTTTATTGGGAAGGGGTTTTGCTTACACATCACACTTTTTCTTGATTCATAAGTATAAAACAAAATTTGTAAAATCTTTTTTTTTAAAGTGCTGAGGTTTGGTTTGCTATCGAAGAAACAAAAACCATGTTCTAATAGTAAGAGGTCAAAAGAATAACAATCATTGTAAAGAAAGGAGAAGAAAACAGTTTTCAATGTTATAGTATTTTTATTGTGTGCTTTCATCAGCTTTATCATCGTCACGCGTTCACCGCTCTGATAGAAAATTGTATACATTTATGGGAAACAAAACAAATGAAAAAGCAGTTTTAGAGCATGACGAAATGATTGTTGTTGGATTAAAACTGTGCAATATTGTCTTTTTATATAATCTCTTTGTTTATCATTTTCTCTTCCCTTCTCTCGATATGAAAAAAAATCTCTCTTACTTTTGTCACTCTACCCTCTCTTTTGTACATGAGAAAAGAATTTCAACAGCTCACTCTGTGTTCTTTCAAAGAATATTCCCTCCCCTTCTCACACACACACACACACACACACACACACA
>NW_004797414.1:365312-366698 GCF_000002075.1 Aplysia californica
CTCTCTCTCTCTCTCTCTCTCTCTCTCTCTCTCTCTCTCTCTCTCTCTCTCCACCCATTTCTTCCAAGTTTACAATAATCTTTACGTTCAATCAACATTACCAGTGAGAATGATTTGTTTAAAGTATGTTCAGTACGTGAGTCAAGGACCACAAACACAACACTTGATGGTTCAGCTAGGCTGCTGTCGGCCAATGCTTGCCAACCTGGGCGAAGACACCCACAAGTGGACAGTTTGGTAGTTCGGTGGGTGGTGGTGGGGATCACCCCAATAGTGACAGTTATTATCTCATACCTTACTTGAATGCCTTTCTTGGAAATTCAGAACGGTCTGTTATACGAAAAATGTTAACCTCATGATGCAAGTAGGCAAAAGTGGGCGCCGGCTATTATTATTTTTAAAGTTGGCAAGCACTGTACTATTACAGAGCGGTCAAAAATTCGTGTCGCAACTTATCCTTAAATATCTCTTTAATGGGTGATTCAATGTCACCCATACTTTGCACAGCACTTTGTATCTTTCCACAACTACTGAGGTTAGATTTAAAAACTTTCCTTCACAAATTTACACAAATAACTATAAATCTCCGTCACGCAGAAAATGGGATTGTTCACAGCACTTCCCGCTTCTCGCATACTTTCTGCCTGCGCATGCTCACAGCTCACCAATGACACTTTTTAGCAGTAAAACTTGTTACAGGAAACTAATTCTATACTGAACACATTTTTCTTGCACTAAAGGGTTCTCTAAACGAGTGTTCCAATAAAGATAGTGCCCCGATTAGAAGAAAAAAAATGACGGACTTGGTTTTAAAAGCGATATTGCCCTGTTAGGACAAATTGATACAAGTCATTGCGCAAAAGCTGGAGAGTCTATGTTTAATAGTTGTTGAAATATTTGGCAATAAGTTAGGCCACGAATTTCTGGTCACACTATAGGGTTGCACAAAAAAGACAAACAAAAAAAACAACAATTAAGTATAAACGTATAATAACGATAATTATTTGGTTTGTGCTTGTGTGTGACCGTCACTGTGTTTATAACAAGGTCAAGAAACATTGACAATCATACATAAATAGAAATTGTACATTTACTAGGAGAGGCATATACTCAGTTTTGATGTTCTTTTGGGTTGGTCTGTTGTTGTTGTTGGAGGTGGTAGGGGTGGTGGTGGTGCTGTTGTTGTTGTATTTTGTTGTTGTTGTTGTTGTTGTTGTTTGGGGGTTTTCGTGTATGCTTATACATGTCTGTTTCCATTTGGGTGCACATCTGTGCATGCGTGCGTGCGTGCGTGTGTGCGTGTGTGTGTGTGTTTGTGTGTGTGCGTGTGTGTGTGTGTTTGTGCGTGTGTGTGTGCGTGTGTGTGTGTGTTTGTGTGTGTGTAAG
>NW_004797414.1:368432-375622 GCF_000002075.1 Aplysia californica
ACACACACACACACACACACACACACACACACACACACAAACAAACACACACACACACAAACACACATATTATACAAATACATACACACTAACACAGACACTTCTACCCTGCACATCAAATCCCACATTCTACCGCTTTTATTGTACGTCGAGGTCCTATTTATTTTATTTCGTTAAAAAAGGACGTATGAAAGGGTCAAAAGAAAAGCAGGCAAAGTTACATTGATCGTTTGTAAAAGGCAGCTTGCACTGTATGCTACCCAAGAAGTTGAGACTGTATCAGAATGCTCTCGTGGGTGGTTGAAGGGCGCCACTGACAGGTCCTACTTCTTTTTTTTTTACTTACTTTACTTTATCAGTTTTCTTGTATCTCTAGGGCGTCGAGGGGAGAAAGAGCTTCCCGTCTCTAGCAAATTTGATGGCCTGGCTGGGTGGGATGTTGAATGTTCTCAGGGTATCCTTCACACCCTGGATCCAGGTCTTTCTTGGTCTTCCTCTTGCCTTGTACCCTGATACTTTCCTGTAGTAGGCTTTATTGGCAAATTGGTTAGGTGCCATACGTGTGAGATGTCCAAACCACCTGATTGTTTGCCTTCTGATGTAGTGGAGGAGAGGTGTTGCTCTCACCATTTCTCTGATCTTGTTGTTTCTGACCATATCCCGTCTGGTTTTGTTGACGGCTCTCCTTGGACATCTCATCTCGCAGGTGGTTATCTTACGTTCCAGACTTTTGGTCAGGGTCTATGTCTGGCACTGGTAGGTCAAGGTGGGGGTGAAGATAGAGTTAATGAGCTTGGCTTTGGTCTCAATGGGAATGCTGGGGTGTTTGAGGAGTGGGGCAAGCTGGTAGCTGATGCTGTTAGCCTTTTGTACTCTCGTCTCAATTTCTCTATTGAGACGTCCGTCTTCCGAACAGATGCTACCAAGATGCTTGAACTCGCTAACTTGTTTCAGCGGATTTCCGCGTCGATGGTGATGTTAAGGTTGCCAGGTGTTCTGCTGATTTTCATCATCTCTGTTTTGCTTTTACTGATCTTCATGTTGAGCTTTTCACATTGTGTATTCATCCTGTCTGTGTGCTCTTGAAGTTGCGCTTCTTTCTCACATGCCAGGCTTTGATCGTCCGCAAACAGCATCTCATTCAGGTCTATTGGGTTGTGATCAGCTTCTTTTGTAATTTTGCCCATGTATATATAAATAGTAGCGGTGATAACACACACCCTTGTCTTACTCCAGATGACACGTCAAACCAGTCAGTGAGTCCGTTTTGGGTGCGGACTGTGCTCATACTGTTGGTATAGATGGCTCTGATGTTGTCCAACAGTTGTTGCCTAATGCTGTACTCTTCAAGTGTTTGACACAATTTGTTTCTATCTACTCTATAAAACGCTTTTTCCTGGTCTATAAAAAACAAGATTCAGTTCTTTGTTGTATGCAATTGTTTTTTCACTCAGTTGTCGTAGAGCAAAGATAGCGTCTGTGCACCCTCTCCCTTTTCTGAAGCCCATCTGCGCCTCACTCAGTAATGGTTCCACCTTGTGCCTTGTACTTTATTCCAAGAACTTTGCCTGTGTGACTCAGAAGGGACATTCCTCGGGACGTGTTGCAGTCTTTCTTGCTGCCATTTTTCTTCCAGATTGGTATCACAGCGCTGCCAGTCTTCTGGGACTTTCCACTATGCTTTTTGGAATATTGTGGTCAGCCAGTGATTGCTGTTTCTCCTCAAGCCAGGATGGCTTCAGTTGTAATGCCATCAAAGCCTGCTGTTTTGTTCCTTGGGCTATTCTTCAATGCCTGCTGTACCTCTGATCTTAAGATGCTTGGTTCTTCTTCTTCTGTGTATCTTGGTTGAAAATGGCTCTGTGTGTTTCCTTGGCTGCTTGGGTACAAGAGTTCCATGAAATACTCCTGCAATCTGTTTTTGGTGCTGTCTTCTTCACTGAGTGGGTTTCCATCTTTGTCATTCATTACTGCTTTGGGTTGTATGGTTCGTCTCGTAGTCTCATTGCTTTGACACTTTTGTAGAACTGTCGTGGCGAATGTTTGCACAGTTCACTTTATATTTCGTCATATTCCTTCCATGACTGTTCCTTGGAACTTCTGACTGTCCTCTTGCTATGACGTGTTGCAAGTCTGCATTTCACATAGTCCTCATCTTGCTTTGATTTTACCCATGTCTTGTACAACTACTTCTTTTCTTTGATGGCCTCCTTTACTGTGTCATTCCACCAAGCTGTCTGCTTTACTTGCCCTCTTCCGGTGTTCTTTGTACCGCAGGCTTTACGGAGTGTCTCTGTCAGCGTGGTCTTGAACACTAACCATGTTTCTTCTGCTGTCATTTCTGAGCTGTGTACTTTTCAGCTTCTGTGTGACTTCTGTCTCCATTTCCTGTTGTACTTCTTCCTTCTGGGGTTTTCTTAAGTTGATCTGTCCGTCTGTTTCTTTCCTCTTCCGTTTCCTCGTTTTTTTTCACTCCGCTGCTTTGTAAATAAGATAACTGGCCGTGGTCAGTGTCCAGGACTGCATTTGGGTCGCTCTCGTGTCCCTGACTCGTCCCCTTTCTTCTTTTCGTGTCAAGATGGAATCTATCTGTGATGATACATTCAAATCGTTCCCTCTGTATCAATTTAGTTTCTGATTGGGTCTGTGTTAGTAAAAGGTGTTTGTGATCCACAGTCCGTATTCTGCACACAGTGTTAATAGCAGTTCCCCGTTGTAGTTGCACTCGGTGTTAGTGTCGCTGTGTGGGTCTAGGTACTGCTCCCAAGATGTTCTTCTCTTAATAACAACTCTTCCATTGAAATCTCTCATAACAATAAGTTCTACCCTGTCTGGGACTGTGCTTATGGTGTCTGCCATCTTCTCAAAGACTTCCTCTTTTTGTTCTTCGCTGTAGGAGTCATTGCAAGGTGCATAAGCTTGGATGAAGTTTGAGATCTTTTGCTCTCCCCTTACTCGCATTTTGATGATCCTCTCCGAGAGAAATTATGTTTCCAACACATTCTTTGCTGTACCCAGGTGTGGAATAAAACCTACACCATGTGTTGTCCTAGTTGTCCCATCCTCGCACTCCAAATCAGGACGTGGTCCTCATGGATTTGTTTGATTCCAGTTCTCTTCCGTCTGCAGTCTGAAATTCTCATCACCGGTATTCTCCATCTCTTCATGAAGTCAATAACTTCTGGCTCTTTGTCTTTGATTCCACAATCATTCCAAGTGCTCGTTCTTTCTCGTTTTCCTTTTCCGTTTCCTGGTTCGTTTTCGTTTAAGTTCGACCGTTTCTTTCTCTTATGATTTTATTTAGCCAATAAATAATCCGGCTTGCTAGGCCTGTCGTGGTTTCACCAGAGCCCCGTTAGCCGGACGTTTCAGGGTGATCCGGGGTGGTCTTCATGGCTAATGTAGCGGTCATGTGAGTAAAACCCACGCCATACATCTTCCAAACCAAACAACCCCCTATTTTGTCCGTTCCCACCTCCCGCGACGATGGGCGAGGGGTCGGGCTGTTACTTCTGCCTGTCTTGCTTCTTCAAAGCACAAAAAGACCGTCACAATGTCAAAGTGCTTCTCTTTACTCAAACCCGAACTCAAACTCAAGTATGCTATTGGGTCTGCTGGGGTAATAATGGAGATTATAAAGCGCTTAGGGCTTGAGATTGAGCGGGAATTTACGCCTTACTAATTTTAATCGTTGTTCATTATCATTATTACTTAACCTATTTTAAACTTTTTATAATGATGGACTTGGTGCGAGCCTCAGCAAGGTCCGACGTTGTGTCCTTGGGAAAGGCACTTCACACGAATTTCCCATTTGGCTCGGGTTTTTCGGTTTATGGGCGTTAAACTCGGAGGTCCCGTCTCTTAAATAACCTAATGGTGTTGATAGGGGGTGTTGAACCTATACCACTTTTGTTTATGGACTAGGTTTGTTCTCAGCTTGATTTGCTGGTAGAGAAAAGAGAGAAGACACCTCAGTGAAGAGCGTACAAACAACATAGACTGGCTTGTATGAAAAAGAAAATAAAACAAAAAGCAAACGTCTAGAGCTGTATTGGGGTGAAAAGTTTTGATGGGTTGTCGAAATGGCAAATTGGAATGAACAGACCATCCAAGGAGATTATTGAGATATCTTCTATTACATTTTTTAAAGTCTAGGTGTTTAACACCCCTATGGACAAAAATTAGGTTATTTAGGAGACTGGTTTCGGCCCTGTCTGTCAGGGCCAATCTGGGCTGAGAGACACAATGTCACAGAAAAAAAGACAGATATTCTATAAAAATTCTCACCTCGCAGAATCAAACTCATGTCTCCTGTGGGCGACGGCAAAGGGCCTAACTACTGCACCATATAGTTCTTTCTTTTTTTATTGGGGATACCCCATAATAAACAAGCACTTAGAAGTGTGTGTGTGTGTGTGTGTGTGTGTGTGTTACATGTATGTGTGTGTACATATGTGTGTTTGTGTTTGTGTGTATGTATGCGTGCGTGCGTGCGTGCGTGTGTGTGTGTGTGTGTGTGTGTGTGTGTGTGTGTGTGTGTGTGTATGTGTGTGTGTGTGTGTGTGAGTGTTGAGGAGCGGGTTGGGTGGGGTGGGGTAGAGGAGGAAAGCGTCGAACAATCTGGAATACAGTACCCGAATCGTGCTATTTCGATGCACACATTACCTTATCCATATTTGAATTCCTTTCATTAGGCGAGAGAGCGCACGTGATATCATTAGGCTCCAATAGAGTGACGTCAGGGAATTCCCCTTTGGTTTTACAGCAGGCGATGGGAGTCTCTAGAGTGACTGTGATTGGTGGGCTTGTCAACGTCACTGACCCATTGATTGGTGGTCCGGGCTGCGTGTATTTCCTGGGCCACTTGGAGGCAGAGCTGAAGTCTTCCGAGTTCTCCACGCCACAGCATTTGAACTGGGACAAAACGGTGAGGTAAGATTAATAGATAATAATATATAGCATTTGTATAGCGCACAACCCCGCTCGAAAGCAAGCTCTATGCGCTTTACACTATATTATTACCCCAGCAGACCATAGAACACTCAGAAACATCCTCAGCTTCCCTGGAAGCATAACAAGATTAAATAGATTTTGTTTCTTTTGAGTTACTTTTCATCAAACGTTTCTATATCCACACATCTACCCATCCACCCACCCATCCGTCCATCCGTTCATGCATTCATCCATCCATACATTCCCCCATCCATTCATTCATTTTTCCATTTGCCCATCCAGCCATCCATCCATCTATCCATCCATCTATTCATCCATTAACCATTTATCCATTTATTCATTTATCCATTTACCCATCCAGCCATCAATCCACCAGTTCATTCATTTATCCATTCACCCATTTATTAATTCATCCATACACCCACATCCTCTACATATTAAGAAGAAGAAGAACAACAAGAACAAAAACAAGAACAACAAGAACAAAAACAAGAACAACAAGAACAACAACAAGAACATGAAGAACAACAACAACAACAACAACAACAACAACAACAACAACAAAGCATATTTCCACCAAAAACACACTGACCACAATCATGAGGAAGTTCCACCCTACAGTCACTGCGTCCGTCCCGTTGATTCCCTTGTAGTCTTCCTCTAACGAACTCAACATGGATTTCTTGACGAAACTTGACACCTGTGCAGAGATGTTTACCGAATAGATAGTGAGCCAAAAAGAACAACACATTTTGCCTCTCAACAGCCAGTCGCTTTGAATGTCTTCAAAACTCTTTCCCTGCCTTATTGTGATAAAATTACCAGACTAAGGCAGAAATGTGTTCCGGTTTTTTTTAACTCTAAGGTGGAATCGATAACTCAGTTTTGTCCAAAATTGTCTATACTGCCTTTTAAAATAAAGCTCCATCCCGGGCTAAAAGGGGAACAGCTTCTCATCAGAAAGACAGCGATACTCGATAAAATGTGTTGGGTTTTTTTCACTCAGGGGAATCAAACTCGAGTCTCCTGCATGCGACAGAGAAGTTCTCAGCCGCTACACCACATACGCCGGTCTAGGAGTGCGGAGGACATTGACTGAGAATTCCCCAGACAATGGTCGTAGGTTTGAATCCCGTCAGAGGCCCGACGTTTTGTCCTTGAGAGAGACGCTTTTATCAAATTTCCTTTACTTCACCCAGATCGGAACAGTTACCTGGATATTGATAGACAGCGAGAAACCTTGTAAATGCTTAAGCATTTTTGCGAATGCTGTCCGCAGTTTGCATTGTATGCTTCCCAAGAAGCCAAGAATGTTTCTGAGTTGTGTGGTAATAACAACTGCATTTGTTTAGCACACATCCACGTTCTACAGCACGCTCTAAGCGGTTAACAACATGTTAACAATTATCACCTCGGCAGACTCGAAAACATTCTTGATTTCCAAGTAAAATCTGCTGGGAATAATAGTTGTAAAACTCGTAGTGCGTGCCATAGAAACGTGGATATATAAAGTGCTATATAATAAAAGCAATTAACACCCTATATAAAGGCAATTAGTACGCTATATAAATGCAATTAAAACACTAAATAAATGCAATCAATGTGCCATGCAAAATGTCATTAATGCGCTATGTGAATGCAATTATTGTGGTATATTATTATAAGTACAATTAATAATGCGCCACATAAATGCAATGAATAATATACATGTACCTGATCTGTGAAGGCAAAGATGCCAATAACAACGGCCAACTCCACGAGGATCAGGATGAGAAGTATTGCAGCATACTGGGGAATACAAAATGACAGAAGCTTTGCTGCCTGAGAATAATATACAATATATGTATAGTGTGTCACAACACGATGGAATCAGGCGCTCGTCAGTTTTTGGGCATAATATTATGGATTTTTGGCATCGTTGTAAAGCTTTTGCACTGGTCTTGCTTTTAAAGGGGAAAAAAGCCCATCTTTTTTTAATACAAAACGAGATATTTGTAATTGAAGAAAAAGGGGCAAAGGGGGTGGGTGGGAGGGGGTGCTGGTGCCAGTTGTAAAATTAGTGACAAAATGTAAGCCAAAACTTGGTGACTTACATTGCTCGGTGTCCTTAGAAACATTTACCTTGTTGTTTGTAGGTGTGGGTTGTTGTTTTTTTTATTGTTCCTTTGATCAACATTTTAAAGCAACTACTATCAGTAGGATTGTTTTTTAAATTAACATAAAAGGTGGTAAGCCCC
>NW_004797414.1:377148-378870 GCF_000002075.1 Aplysia californica
ATGATGATGATGATGATGATGATGATGATGATGATGATGATGATGATGATGATTTTGTTATTGTTATTGATGGTGGTGGTGGTGGTTGTGGTGTTACTGTTGTGGTGGTGGTGGTGGTGTTACGGTGGTGGTGTTACGGTGGTGGTGGTGATGGTGGTGGTGGTGGTGGTAGTAGTGGTAGTGGTAGTGGGAGAGAGAAGGGAGATGGGTGATACCCACGATACATGTTGGAATTCGTGCTGTGGTATGAGTGAGTAACGAAAAAGAAAGGACAACAGAAGAAGGCAGTAGGGCATTCAGGGCTTAACATTATAACATAATCATTTCTGTTGCAAGTGCCGTAAAACTCTTTACTAATACCCCCTGGGGCGGTGCTACTGACTGAAGTGTCTTTAGGTCATTCCCAGAGCGGGGACATTAACGTATTCTTATGCCCAGTAGAATTGTGAACGGGCTGATTCATCAATGTCATGCTCATAACTGTGCCTGCACTGCAACAGGGAACTGCTGCTTTTTCTTTCCTAATAATATCCTTACTATCTTCATTTTTCCTCTACTTCTTTTGACTGTTTGTCACATTCTTGTGACCCGCTATTTCATGGGTGCCTTGGTAGTCGAAGCAGATTTCGTCCTGCTAAAGCTAGAGAGGTGAGCAGAGTAAGCCTGATTCCCTGTAAGGACTTGTCTGTTGACATCCACCCCTTGGCGCTCATATCACCTTATATGCAGTTGCGAGCCCCGTAAAACCCCCACTAAAACTAAAACAAAATCAAAACTCTTTACTAAAATTAAAACTTCTCATTATTTCATTGTCACAAGATCCATTCATACAGTAAGCCTATAAGATTAGCACGAGGCTCATATTTTGATACTCTCACTAAATCTAGAACGTGTTTGTCTTTGAAGGTCTCGATCGAATTCGGTCTAATAATATTATTATTATTGTGACATAATGGTAGATTTTACCTCTCCATGGAGAAAAATCTGGCTAGACACGATTCTATTGGAACCAAAGAGGTTATGATACTAGAGCCCACAGTAGTGACGTCACTGACTTGTGTCAGACCAGAGACTCTTAAATATAATTAAATACTCTCTGGTCAGACACAGGGGCCTCCTTTCACCCATCGGCTTGGCTGGCGTGCTACATTTACATAAACAATCTGAGCCGCAGCCCACCACCCACGAGCTATAGTATATTAACACCACCATGCCCCCATATTTCAGTTCAAATTTGTTAATTTCCTCCAAAGACCGTTGAGACGCCTCCATGTGAGTCTCGAAAAGTACTCACCGTCTCTTGAACTGCGCATGTCTCAGAGTGGACACACGCAGCGCCCGTTCGTTTTCGTGGGGGTAGTGGGGGGGACATCATTGTCAGAAACTCTACTACTTAAATAGTATAATCTCTTTGAATTCGACCGAATCATATTTGCAGTGTGCACTGGATTTTACTATAAAGGAGCTCACCTGGAAGTGCCTGATAAGCTGTCCGACAAATGTTGTTCTATGTTGTCGGAGCCAAACTTGACCAAACATCCCAGGATGAAGAGAGCTAAGCCAAGTAACTGTCGGTGAAGAAAAGACGATAAAAGTATTGCTATTGTTATTGCTTTTGTTATCGTTATCATAGACTGTTATTGTTATTGTTGTTGTTTTTGTTGATGACGATGACGATGACGATGACGATGACGATGACGATGACGATGACGATGACGATGA
>NW_004797414.1:381016-382745 GCF_000002075.1 Aplysia californica
CCTATCCATGATATTAAATTGACGTTAACACCTATGTTTTCTAATTTCTTAAAAATTATAGCTGGCTGGATAGTATTAAAGGCTGACGAAAAATCAACAAACTGGATCCTACAGTATGTTTTTGGCTTGTCTAAGTGTCTATAATAATCTGTTGTCAAGAAACAGTAGAATGGCGTCTTCCACACTTCTCCCGTGACGATATGCGAATTGTAGAGGGCCCTGGGTGGGTTCTATGTACGTTGGTAGTCTTTTTAGCACAATTTTTTCTAGACATTTTATAACTACGGATGTTAAGGCTATAAAATGTTTAGAAAAAAAATGTGCTAAAAAGACTACGAACGTACATAGAACTATAATGTTAGTTACCAGCTTGCTCCTTCACTGAAACATCCTAGCATCTCCATTACAACAAAACTTAAAATGATCAACAATAAATTCATCCCAACACGCTCCACTCACCTATCAATGCTACACATGGACCACGAACAAGACATTGGAGTAAAGAATTACAACATGTGAAATGCGATGTCTTAGAAAAGCAGTAAACAAGACCATGCGAGACAAAATTAGAAACACAGTAGTAGGAGAAATGGTGGGCGCAAATGATGTCATGCATCACATCCAACACCAAAGAATCAAATGGTTCGGACACCTCATGCGATTACCAACATACCATCCAGCACAACGTGCCTACATAAAAAAAATTCAGGCAACAAGGCTGGATGGCGACCGAGAAAGACCTGGCTAGATGAGTCAGGAAAACACTAACACCTCCTGGCATCCCCCTGACCCAAGCTCTCCGGCTGGTGGTAGAGAGACGTCTCTTTCTTCCCGCGACACCCGAAAGGGTGTAAGCGGCATATAAAAGTAAAGCAAAGTAAAGTGAAATAGAAAGTGTAGTATCAGAATAGACTTAGAATTAGCAAACTGCAGCCTTTCTACTGCACAGCTACTCCTTGGCTCTTTCTTATTATATCTATATAATATATTTCTATATATCTCATAGGAAAGAGTTAGTACAAACCACACGAGAACAGCCACACCCCTGATCTTATGGTAGGAAAGATCTACACCTAGTCTTCTCGGACAAGGGCGAAATATCTCGAAGATCTCGTGTGCAAGTTGCGCACATTTAAGATCCATTGGTGGTCCAAAATCGATAAAAGTTGGGCGTACGTTTCGGCCGCCACCAGGGCAAAATTCAAAATTTCCTACCAACTAAAAATCTTTATTAATGTGTCCCACACGCTCATAATATGACCTTATGCAGTTGCGAGAGTTGTAAAACACTTACCAAAAAAAAAAAGAAAAGAAAGAATTAAGAATATTATTATGCACAGCTAGGCACGTGCAGTTCTCTAGGTTAGTGAAGAACTCGAGTTTCTGTTTGAAATCCAGTCAAGAAAGTCAATGAATGAATGAATGAATGAATGAATGAATGAATGAATGAATGAATGAATGAATGAATGAATGAATGAATGAATGAATGAACACTCACCGCAAACAGGCTGTTGATGATGACCAGCGTGACCTGAACACACCGGAGACCCATGCCTTTCTTCTTTTCCGTGATCATGAGGCCGGCTGGGGTGGGGTCTGACTTCTCTCGCTCTGTGTAACACAGATTTAGCCGGAGGAAATCAAAGACAAATTGATGATGATGATGATGATGATGTTGATGATGATGATGATGATGATGATGATGATGATGATGATGATGATGATGATG
>NW_004797414.1:384458-385760 GCF_000002075.1 Aplysia californica
GGGCATTTATTTTGTTTTGTTTGTTTTTGTGGGTTGTTTAACTTTTTTATTATTATTTAGGTTTCCTTTAAAAAATAGTTTTTATCCCTGCCCAAAAGTGGCCAAAAGTCTGACGAGGCACCTAATCTTTCTCCTTTGAAATGATAGGTCCTGTGTCAAGTGGAGCATACTATATCTTCCACATTAACGAATATTTCGGTATATCATTGTTTGTTTGTTGTTGTTGTTTTGACCATTGTAACGTAATAAAGCCGTTAAAAACAAAAGCAGAAACACAAGAAGATGATAATAATAATGAAAGAACAACATTAAAATGCCTCAAGGCGTTACCTTATCTGAAGTCCATAATGTCTTGTATTCTGCTGGACCAGAATTTGATATGCCGGTTGCCACTTAAAGGGAAGCCAAGTTTTCTCAATATTCTATTAATGACTCAGACAAAATTAATCTAACTGTATGGGATCGAAAGATGATTTAATTAATCAGACTTTCCTTGAGCGCTGTCGAGCAGAAAGGCCGTAGGAAGGTGGTTCTCGGCTGATGCGGGCCGGTGGTTTGAGAGCGTCTCCGGTTGGTCCTAACTTTTTTCTCTCCCCTATGTTGTTTCTGTCTGTCAGTCCTTTTTTTTCAGTGTGCTTCTCTTTTTTTTTTATTTAGTAAGGTTTTACCGCATGGCAACTGCATAAGGTCATATGAGCGCCAAGGAATGGATGTCAACAGAGAAGTACAAACGAGGGAATCGGACTTACTCTGCTCACCTCTCAAGCCTCAACAGCACAAAATCCACTTCGACTATCAAGGCACCCTGGAGATAGCAGTTCACAAGAGAGTGACAAACATTCAAAAGAAATAGAAGGGAAATGACGATAGTAAGGATTAGGAAAGAAAAAGCTGCAGTTCCACCTATGTTGTTCCGGCACAGATGAGCATGACATTGATAAATCAGCACATTTACCATTCTACTTTGCATAAGAACATGTTAATATCCCCCCTTTGGAAATGGCCTAAAGACAACTTCAGTCAGTAGCACTGCCCTGGTGGGGTGGGGGATGTGCTTCTCTGTACTCACACAAACAAAGCTTGTGCTGTATGACGCCTAGGGGGCAATAGGTAGGCTCATGAATTTGTTAGCGAGTTATTTATCTTGTTTGTGTTGTGAGTGGAGGGGAAAGGGGGGAGGGTAAATTTGCTTTAACTGTAATGTCTCTGTTTGTTTGTTGTTGGTTATTTTTGTTTGGTTTTTGTTTTTTTGCTGTTTTGTTGCTGTTGTTGTTGTTGTTTTGTTTTGTTTTGTGGGAGGGG
>NW_004797414.1:386555-388601 GCF_000002075.1 Aplysia californica
AAAAAAAAAACACCAAGTAAAATGGACATGCTAGACAGAGGTGACATTAAACATTTTAAAAATAAATGAATTAGTTGACAAATAAATTAAGATATTAAGTTTATAAATAAAGGAGTACGTTACACATAAATACTTCTCTAAGTATAATAAAAATGAAATGTTTTACTCAATGCGTAAATAAATAATTTCAAACACAAAAAATGAATAAATGAATGACTGTGTGAAAGAAAAGAAAGGTAGAAAGAAAGAAAGAATAAATGAAAGACAAAATCTATTGAGACAAATAAACATCCAAACAAATGGACAGACAACCAAACAAACAAACAAACAAACAAAGGAACCTTTTGGGACAAAATAATGAAAGGGCAACAGAAAGATAGAAAGAGAAAAAGAAAGAAAGAAAATGCCCTATTGCAGTGGCACTGGGTTTCTGTTGTCGCTTGAGAAAGAAAAGAGGACTTGATCTATGAATGAGGCTTATTAATTCTTTAAGTCTGGTAAGCGTTTTACAGAACATGCAATGACATGAGGTCATGGTACATGTATTTTGAGCGCTCATGGGCTTATTTCTATGACTGTTGTGAAAAAGCCGAGGTTTGTCGGATGAAAAGAGTTTGTAGTATAGTTTTCTTGTGTTGGTGTTGTTTGTTTATTGTCGTGTTGTTTATTTGTTCTCGAGAGTGCCCCCCGTAAGCATAAAGCGCACAACCACAATCACACTGTCAAGACCTTTCGCTTTTAATAACCGGGCACTTAGGCTTTCTGAGTAACTCAGAAAATCAAGGCTGGTAACCATTCCCACGTGGGTGAATAGAGGAACATGTGTATAAAGTACCTCTCCCATGGACACAACGTCGGCCCCTGGTGGGATTTGAACCCACTACTACGCGTCTGTGAGTCTGCGAGACTAATCACTATATAGGCCACCGACGTTTTCCATTTCTTTGAGGTGTGGGCGTTCACATCAATCTCAATGCTGGCGCTCATATGACCATATGCAGCTGCGAGCGCCGTAAAACCTCTACTAAAACTAAACTAAAACATATCAATGAATATTTTTCGCCCTAATCAATAGCCTACAATTTTAGATCCTTTTGTAGGCAGGCTGCTTCGAGGCCTTGCCTTGCCAGTGTGTCTGGTCCAGACTGAACAGGGGAAGACAGAATATCCCAGCAGGCAGACAGAGATACTTGTGCTAGAGTAGTAGGCCCCTATGTGTCACGACGCGGTGGAATCAGGCACTCGTTAATTTGTTCTTGTTGTTTTTGTTTTGTTTTGTTTTGTTTTGTTTTGTTTTTTTGTTGGGGGTGTGGTTGTTTTGGGTTTTGTTGTTGTTGTTGTTGTTGTTGTTGTTTTGGGTTTTATCGGGATTGGGAGGGGGGGGGGTGTTATTGTTGAGTTGTTGGTGTGATCTTAAATCTTATTCATTAATCGTCTCTCCCTTGGTGAAAGAATACCCACCAATCTTGAATAAAAATCGAGACGTTTGTCAATGAAGAAGGTGGGGATTGCCGGGTGTCAAGAGTAAAATAAGTGAAAAAATTGCCGCCAAAGTTTGGTGGTTTCCAAAGCTTGAGTGTCCTTGGAAACTATAAATTTACATTTTTGGGCCTTTGATCAACATTGGTCAGTAAAACCCACCCAGAAATGTGTTAATGTGTGGACATAAAATGTGTTGAGCTGCCATGACCAAACATAAGGTCACCATCAAGGATGTGTGATGACTGAAAAGCCAATCGAGCTCGCATATAAAAAAAATCATGCTTTTACAATTTTATACAGGTCTTCGTGGTGTGACGGTTGTTCTTGAGTCGTATTATTTTGTTTGGGGTTTTTTGTTGTTTTTTGGGGGGGGTTTTCAGAATTTTGATATGTTTTAATTTTCGAAATGTTTTTGGTTTTAAATGTTTTGTTTCGATTTTGATAAGTGGAAGTAACTTTAGTTGAAGAAGTCCAGGTGGGGCATGCGACCTAGAAAAACGAACACGCTTGACTTTGAAGGTCCCAGTCAAATTCGGTCTAATTATGATTAATAAATGGTAGAAT
>NW_004797414.1:389416-417048 GCF_000002075.1 Aplysia californica
TATTATTATAATCATCATCATCATCATCATCATTATCATCATTATCATCATCATCATCATTTAATTTTATTTCTCATACAAATAAGAAGCGAGATGTGCACTGAACCTTTGAATAAAATTGCATAAAGGCCAAGGTTTTATTAAGATCTTAGAAAGCCTAGCTGAAGGCCTGTCGGAATTGCGACTATTCATTCAGAGTTAACTTAAATTAAACTAGAGCTAGAACAAGAAAGCCGGGTATATAAGGCCGACGCGGTAGCTATATTATAGCCATACACATGGTTGGTTAATTTGTTTACCCTGAGTCATATACAATGCCCTTTTTTGGCCATCAAAGAAGAAAAAAAGGAATAGGGATAATTACATTTTAACAATAACAAGGTATACGTGTCATTTAGTTTCTTTGTCTATTGTCCCTGCGCTTAGATTAATTGTAGTTGGAGATCTTGATAGATCATTACATGTAGGCTACATATAATATAGCCCCTACTACGGGGGAAATAAAATGAAATGATTCGGGGTTTTTTTTAAGGCTGAGGAGATGCAGCTTGGCCACTGTGAATAACGTCTTGTGAATAATAGAAAATGAATCATTCAATCCGTCATGTAGCCTATCTTTTGCTCCCACAATAATAATATTATGATTTAATTTTCTCTGTATGAATCATTCCTGAGACAACCCAAAGAGTCGAATGATTACCCAGAAGCTCTGATGAAAGCCGGCTCGTTTTCACTAAAAGTACAAAAACAGTTCATCCGGTATTTGTTTGTTGTCAAAAACCTCCAAAATGGCCGTTTTTCGGCTTGATCCCTGTGGAATTATTTGTATTTTCATCACGTACTTAGCCGTGTTTTATGCTGATTATGTTATTGTGAGACATTTGGTGATCCCATCTCTAACAGAAACGTAGGTTTTGATTGAAAATGGTATCTGTGTAGACTGTTCTGGTTGTTTTAGTTCTGCCTGGGCCTTACCTCTGAACTGACTAACTGAACTGACTGCACTCTATACTTAAATAATAAAAGTAATTTACTGTGTAGATAGTAGATCTAATCTAGATCTAGTATGGACTGCTAGATCTAGTGAAGTGGTAGTAGATCTAGATCTAGATTCTAGTTGTATTTTAAAATCAATACAATTGTTTGCTGGGAGGGGGAAGTGGCTATTCTCACCTGGGGTGAGAATAAAAATACGCAGTGGCTATTTTACGGCGAGCCGTAAAGATAGCCTCCCAGTGAGTCCCAGGCTATTTTTACGGCGATCCTCGAAAAGCGACCCTACTCCGCATCTCATGTACGCGACATGCCTCAATGTATTAGATCTAGGCCTATCCTATAGGGGCCGTTCAAAATATAAACTTAGACCTCAGAGGGGAAAAGGTGTCTTTGGCTTCTGTACGTAAGAAAAGTGAAAGATTGGGTGGGGAGGTGAGATGAACGTTTTGCTCATGACTGGGAAGAAAAGGTAAAAGAAAAAGTGGATAAATGCCAGTAACAAGACCCAGATCTGTATGATCACTGCAGATCCCCGTTGTTGTTTTTGTTTTTTGTTTTTTTGGGGTTTTTTAGGGGAGGGGGGGGGGTTACAAATAATTTTGAAATTATGATGAAAATTCTGTAGGTGGGTATCTAATTTCTTAATGTTTCTTTGTAACTTTGCAACTGTTATGTTGATCTTTTAATGTCTTGATGTCTTTTATTTGTAAGGCACGTACCTATTGCATTGACAACAGTCTCAATGTCTTCCACATATATGCGTTCTTTCTAGTTCATATGGTTTGATTAAATTGTATTAACTGAAATGTTCTTTTTACGGCGGTCACAAACTGATGACGTAGAACACGTTTTTCAGTCTTATAAATTCCGTCTTGGCTTGTAGGTCTTGTAGGCTACTACATTATTTGTTATTTTATACTACATTTTACTAAATGACTAAACTAATGTAACATACTTTGAGCTGGTTAAAACTGAGAGTAAGGCACTATAATTAAATGACCTCTATTATTGGTATTATCATAATTATAGTCTTTATTCTGGACTTAAACAATTCAATGTTTTTATGTTCTTTACTAGGACCTTGTTGTTGTGGGATTCTTTGAAATAATAAAATAGATCGCATTTTTTAAGTTTTTGTGTTTTGTTTTCTGATGTGCTCATATTATTACTGTCCTTTTTTACGGGGAACAGCTCACCCCAAGGGTGATTCTTTTTCCTATTCATATTTAGGAAAAAAAATTATACAGGCATAAGAAATAATGAACAAAGGAAATTTTGATAAGTCGGAAAATATGAAAGTTGCCATGGAATGGAAACAGCACCAACTTGCAAAACAAACAATAATTTTTTTTAAACGAAGGCTTCTTACTCTCTACTCTAACAAAATTGCATGAAAATTGGTGCAATGGTAGATACAGATACTATGGTCAATCGTACTGAGCAAAATTTTGAAATTTGAATGTAAAAAAATATATGTGTTCCTGTACCCTGAAATTGCATCACAATAATTAATAAATTAATCATTGTGAACGCAAAAAAATTTTTTTTTACACCTCTATCAAAAATCTGCTCAGTGCAAATTATAAGGAAGGAGGAACATTTTAAAGGCATTCCCAAGGCGAAAAGTGTTAACTTCAAAATGGCCGCTCTTCTTTGTGGGTGTGGTATATGTAGTGATGTCAGTGAATGAGATGATGATGCTGGCAGTGGCAGTGATGATGGTAATGATAGTGACGAGGAGGTGATGGTGGTGGTGATGATAAAGAGAGGGTGAATGATGATGGTGGGGAGAAGAAGGAAGAGGTGGTGGTGGAGGAAAGGAGAAGGAAGATGAAGAAGAGAATAGAATGACGGTGAAGAGGAGGAAATGGAAAACTTATGGGGCTGTTCAAATATAATCTTACACTTTTGGGGACTTTTTTAAAACACAAAACCCAATACCACTTTTCTCACATTTGCCTCCAACCCCCACCTACACCAATTTAATATTAGTACTTTTTCCGATCTTCAATTTCCATTATTATTTTAAAGATACCTGTACTATATGTGGCTTTTTTTAACTAACTTGTAAAAAAAAATATCATTTCAGTTAATACAATTTAATCAAACCATATGGACTAAAAAGAAACGCATATATATATATGTGGAAGACATTGAGACTGTTGTCAATGCAATAGGTACGTGCCTTACAAATAAAAGACATCAAGACATTAAAAGATCAACAACAAAACAGTTGCAAAGTTATAAAGAAACATTGAAAATAATTTCAAAATTATTTGTACCCCCCCCCTCCCCTAAAAAAAAACAACCACAAAAAGCAACAAAAAAAACGGGGATCTGCAGTGATCATGCAGACCTGGGTTTTGTTACTGGCATTTATCCACTTTTTCTTTTACCTTTTCTTCCCAGTCATGAGCTAAACGTTCATCTCACAGAAATGTCATATTTGGTTAACCTCCCCACCCAATCTTCCACTTTTCTTACAGAAGCCAAAGACACCCTTTCCCCTCTGAGGTGTAAGTTAATATTTTGAACAGCCCCTATAGGCCTAGATCTAATACATTGAGGCATGTCGCATACATGAGAGGCGGAGTAGGGTCGCTTTTCGAGGATCGCTGTAAAAATAGCCTGGGACTCACTTTTACGGCTTGCCGTAAAAATAGCCACTGCGATAAAAATACGATCTACCTCTCACCCCGGGTGAGACTTGCCAGCGTAGGCTATTCTCACCCGGTGTGAAACAAGACCTGTTTTTCTTCATTTTGGAATACTGTCTATCGTTGTGGATGATCAAATTGATAAAAGCCAAGAAAAAATTACGGTATAGCACAAAAGTAAGCTAATTTGATCGTCTTCAAAGATGCTATGGCTATTTCATTTTTTGAATCGAGCCGAACTACGCAGGTCGCCATTTTGTTTTGCCCGGAAGTTCTCGCAAGATCTACTCCTCCCCCCTCTCTCTCTCTCTCTCTCTCTGTCTCTTTCTGAATACTGTCTATCGGTGTGGATGATCAAATTGACCAAGACAAAGTTAAAAAATGATGTTAAAAAACAAAACTAGATTAATTTGGTTGTCTACAAAGATGCTACGGCTATTTAACTTTCCGAATCGAGCCGAACTTCGCGGGTCGCCATTTTGTTTTGCCCGGAAGTTCTCGTGTTACTCCTCTCTCTCTCTCTTTCTCTCTCTCCACTGCCCACAGACAAAATTGCACGCTTTTAGTTTTAGGCTGACACTACAGTAGTAATAGATCTAGAACGTTTGTTCACAGCACAGAATTCTATAATTCTGTTATCACAGTGTAGAATTCTGTGGTTCAGGGTGAACGCTTCACTGGTTGGCCTAGGCTATAACGGTGAACGCCCACCGGGTGAGAATAGCCAAAAGACTCGCCTGCGCTATTATTCTCACCCAGGGTGAGAATAGAGGTGGCCTTTTGAAAGTCCTAAAAATTTAATTAATTATAGATCTATAAAGCAGGCGCTAGAGGTGATCTTATACTTTAGCACGTTAAATTCAATTGATTTTATCTTAGAAGCTATCTTAGGCTAGAGGTCCGCTCGCTCACGCGCTTGTTTGTGTGCGTGTGTGTGTGTGTGTGTGGCGGGATAGATAGATCTAGATCTAGATAGAAATCTAAACAGATAGATAGATAGACCTCTAGCCTACGATAGCTTAGATCTCTCTAGATTCTTGATAAAATCAATTAAAGAATTTAACCTGCTAAAGTATAAGATCACCGCGCTCGATTCTATTTGCAACGCTGCGTGTATAGCTCCCGTGCTATTTGAAATGCCAGTACTAGAATCTAGATCTAGATCTCTAGATCTAGTAGCCATCGTTTCTACATGATGATAATATTGTAGTTCTGCCTGAATTGTGGAAGCTTTGAACCTCAGTTTCTTGACAAACCTCTAGGATTTGACTGGACATTATGATGTTCTTATTTCTGAGATATCTAGATTAGATCTAGATTAACAATAATTGTTTCTGAGATTGTTTGCACAAAAAGTAAACTAGACGTAGTCTTGTTCATCTCTCATTCATAATCATTTGATTTGAGATTGAGTTAGTAAGTCAAAAGACGCTTGGATACAATTTAACAAGACGGTGCAACTTGGTAAAAGCACTATTTCCTCTCTGCAGTGTCGTCATACTGTAGATTCTAGATCTACCAAAAATATTATCTTTAAGTTAAGCCTAGAGAACGTAACATGCTGGTCTACGTTCACTAGATGGTCTATAAATAAGTCTAATGTTCAGTGCTTCCAAGCGCGGCATCGAATCCCGTCCCGGAAGGGTTTTTTTTCTTTTCCTGAGCCTAAAATTATTTTTTAAATAATAATAATTAGACTCACAAACCGAGGAAAGCCACTTTTGAACTTTAACCAAGCCTAAATTAGTAAAAGGAAAAGTATAGGCTATACTATACTAAGGCCTGGATCTAGATCTACTTTGTACAGTGCTCCTCTTGGGGACAAAACTAGAATGTGCATGCTCCACCACTACATTAAAAAAACTAACAAAACAATAAGTTATAATTATGGGAAAAATTTGTTGGTCTGTCAAAAAGAGGACAACAACAACAACAACAAAATAACTTCCAGGACCGGGATCAAACCCAGGCTCATAAAATAATGGTTTGGCTTCAAACGAAGTCGCAATGTCACTTCGGCCATCAGAACTTCCAACAACGAAAGGTAGATGTTAAGCTTCAGCCTAGGCTAACACACAGAGTTTTATTTAGCACTGGCGCTAATCGCAACGCGTCGTTTTATTTAGCACTGGCGCTAATGGCAACGCGGCGTTGCGAATAGGCACTTCCTAAAAATAAAGCTGTCAAAGTGTCATGTGAATTTTCTACTGAAAAACATAAGATCTTCTTCTGTCTAACATATTATATATATAAGCAGAAAACAATGGTTTCCAGGGAAAAAGTTGTCGAGTTTTTATCAAAGAGAAAGAATTGGTGGGTAGAAATTCTGGGCACTCTTCGGTAGAAGTGGTCCAGGCCTAACTCCATACAGACATATTTACTTTAGATATAGGGATCTAGAATCTATAAAAATTTAGGCCTAGGCCTACACAATTGGAAACAAAAACGGAAGTCGAGTAAAAAAAAAACTGAACTGAGTTGCCTGCCAAACGTTTGAGACTGGATGTAGATCTATTTTCGGCACTATTCTGAATTGTAACGGATTTTTTTAGTGTGTTGAGAACAATTTTGGCACTAAAAACTCCGTTATTTAGTGAATTTAGGCGGGGGGGGGGGGGGGGGGGGATTGTGATGTCTATGAAGTTAGGCCGGGACCACTTCTCCGGAAGAGTGCCAAATTCTGGAACTTGCTGCCAATCAGCACTGCAGGTTTCCAATCGTCTTTTGTAGGGATTGCAAAACATACAGAAATATTGCAACCCAATTGCCCCAAAATTTAGTAGCCAGTGAGAAGATAGATTGATCTTCACACTGGAGGATTATATAAATGTTTGCGAATTTTGAAAAAAAAACAAGGAAGTTTCAAAATAGATACTTGTAACTTTGTAGAGATGGGGGGTTTTTTAAGTGCACCTTTGGACACCATGCGGAATACACACTTACACTTTATTTGCAGGATAAAGTTATATAGTGTATATTTTAATAGAAACATTTGTGTCATGAGGCGGTGGAATCAGGCGCTCATCAATTTTTGTGCGTGATGTGGAGTGGAGTTATTGGTATCATCTTAAAACTTGTTCATTTATCTTGCTTTTGATGCAAAAAATACACAAGAGAAAATGGCCATCAAAGTTTGATAACTTTAATAGCCAAAGACTCCTTAAAAACTGAAAAATTACACATTTTGAGCTTTTAATCAAAGTTTTTCAATAATTCACATATGGAAATGTGTTTTTATTTGAACATTAAAAGGGTTGAACTAAAAACCAAAAATTTGATTAAAATTGTGAAACTGGTGGGAAAATGCCTGTTTCTTAAATTTCGTTATTTTGACGAGAGGCTGATTTCACCACAATGCCTCACATTTTGTGAAATTCCATGTTGAACTATATCTCATTTTAGAAAAATTATAAAGATGACGTTTCCATTTTTCACTTGGCCAGACTGCCAGCAAGATAGAGAAACAGCTCTAAACGTATCAAAATGAATGCTTGCTGCTAAATTTGCTGTGACCTCATGGCTGCGCAAAGCATAGCTGCTGATTATAGACACGTTTTTTTTAATCAACCTCATATAAAGGAAAGCTTACTTCTCATGGACTAGGACATAATGAAGGTTTCTAGTTTGTCCTCACAAATAATTTAGGCGTAATTTCATTTTTTTTGGTGAATTTAGAGCTGATCAAATTCTAGGTAACTGCATCCACCGTGCATTTACGGTGATTTTGGCAAACTCAGAGTGAAATCTACATCGAGGTAGATTTCCATAGATTTATGCGTGATGTTATTTTACTTCTTCATAATGCTAAGATCTAACCCATTATATTATATTTATGTAATGTTATTTTAGTACATACACACATCATATACTGCAAATGCAAGATTATAGTTTTAAGGTCCATTTTCATGGTTTGGAAGGGAGTACTTAAGTTCCCCCAGACTCTTGTTATAATAACATTAATTAATTAATAAATTGATGTTATGACTCACCATATAACTAAAAGTATACTATTATGTGCATTAGTTAATAATCAAGAGAACATAAATTAACAACTTAAAATTTTTTTAAACATTTTCTGATTTTTTTCCCCCCTTAAATCTGGATCGAGTTCTTCTCAAAATTAATAAAACAGCCGCCGACCAGATGTGTTGTTTGTCTCGCAAACCTTTGACCTTGACAACACAGTTACGAGGCTCAAAGAACAACTTTAAATTAAACTTTAAAAAGCATCATCAGTGCCTTTCATCCCTGGCAGGGTATAGAGGCTTCATACAAGCTTCTTCCATTTATCTCTGTCCTGGGCCATGCTTCCTAGCTCGTTCCAAGTGAGCTTTATCTCTCTCATGTCCCTTTCCACACATCTCCTCCATGTTTCTCGTGGCCTACCCCTGCCTCGTGCTCCCTACGGGTTCCATTGCAGTGACTGTCTTGTGATGTTTCCGCTGGGCTTTCTGAAGGTGTATCCCATCCAATGAATAAATACAGCTGGATTAGTCCACAAATGCTTACTTCCCTTACATTTCTGATTTAACAGGGATCTGATATAACAGGACATTTTCTCTGGTCCCACCAGCCCTGCTATGTCAGGTTTCCACTGTATCCACTTGTTATTTCAATTGCTGATTTTGAAGCACCGGGTTGGAGTAGGGAAGATTTACTGTTTGACATTCCTGTATGTGTGGAGCCTCCCATACTTTACTGTGTCAATGTATTTGTGTGCACTACTCACCATGAGAAAGGGAACAAGCTGACCTTAATTTTGATACATGATGCAAAGTGAAGGAATTGATCTTTATAAGTCGCAGAAATTATCGTCAATGATAATGCTAGAAATTTCAAGGAGTGACTTTGTAGCTTTGTTTTGCTCATGAAGTGCAAGAGTGTGCTGTTAGAAATGTACAAAACCTCACTTTTAACTGTTTTAATAATTTATGTGCATAATTTACTGCTTGAAAAAAAGTCACTAGATGACGTAAAATTTGATGCAGTGTGGCGAGGTTTATTTTAAGGAATGAGTCGAAGAAACTTTCTGCAATGTAGGCTCTGGCAGCAAATGTTCTCTCGCAATTTTCTTTAGACGTAAGATGGCTTGTGTCAAAAAACATCTTTAAAAAAACAAACATTTTTAGTGTACACACAAAGCCTTTAAAATAACTTTTAATGGTACTCAACTTTGAGAAAAAAAAATTTGGTCTGTAATTCAGTTTGAGCAAATGCGTCTTGCAGTGCCTTTCTCCAGGCACACTTAATAAAAACGTGTGCCCATTAAATGTATTATTTGCAAACAATTTTATCTTGTATTGAGATTGCAACTTTCTTTCATTTTCTATTTTGTTGCCTAAAAAAATGCCGAATTGCCGATTTTCAGCTTATTCCACAGATCCTGTAAAAATTATCCAGTATTCATGTTGTTTCCATTTCCTCTTCTTCATAGACAATTTTCCAACATGTACACAGCCATGACTTTTTTCGCTTTTTGACCAATTTTTGAAAAGTGAAAAGCAATTTGCTTGTGGAATATTGATCTTTATTATTCTGTGTTGTTTATTGGTTAGTAGCTCCACCTATCTTTTAAAAAGCTGAGACATTGCTACTTCTTGTCTTATTACACTTAACCACCAAGTTCCTGGATCGATAACAACAACAGCCACCAAGTTCGAATGAAAGGTTCCAAACTGGAAAAATTACCTCAGTGTAGTGTCTGACTTTGGAGAAACAAAATTGCTTTGAATTGGCCATTGCTTTTTTAATGGAGGCCGCCATTGTCATATAACGTTGCATTATTTTTTATTTATTTTTTTTGGGTGGGTGGGGTAACTTTTTAATAAATATTGTATACCGGTAATCTCTTCATCTTATAGGTTATGGGGAGCATTCTGCGTGATTACCTTCAACACCATTGTGCTTCTTCTCACTGTGTCTCATCTCCGTGCGGTGCTCTCTGACCCCGGTATTGTGCCCATTCCAAAAACCAGCATGGACTTTTCTGACATCCACTCGGAAAATTCTAAGAGGAAAACGGTTGGTGGTTTATAAGCTCACTTTCATGACGTCTTCGATGGAATTGTTTTTTCATCACTCTTTTTTCTCACTATGTATGTCTGTCGGTTTGGTATTGTGACTCCTTGTCTCTCTCTCTCTCTCTCTCTCTCCTTGTCTCTCTCTCTCTCTCTCTCTCTCTCTCTCTCTCTCTCTCTCTCTCTCCCTCTCTCCCTCCCTCTCTCTCTCTCTCTCTCTCTCTCTCTCTCTCTCTCTCTCTCTCTCTCTCTCTCTCTCTCTCTTATATTATATATATATATATACAAGTTATGTTTAGATATGTGGCTACTGATGATTGAAGGGTCATATTTAATGAATTACAGGTTTTCTATCATTAGATAACATCATGTCTTATTTTGTTTCCATTGTTTCAGTAAGCAGTAGGGCTCAGATTAAATGGGTAATTTGATACCCGGGTAATACCCGCGTAATGAAAAAAATACCAGAGTACCCGTCGGGTACCGGGCATTTCAATTATTTTTTTACTTTTTATTTATTTTTTAGGGCGGGAGGGGGGGGGGGGTGATTACTTCAATGTTATTTTCAAATTTAACACAAATTGGACACAACAAAGTAAGCTTATACAAAAATGGGGAATTCAAGACAATGGATCTATCGGAACTCTCAATGAAGTCAACGACTTAATGACATAAACAAAAAGCAAGGAAGACAGACGAAACATATTACATGTGCTGGACTGGGAAAGAGGGGGCCAATCATTTCAATTTTTTTTTTTTAAACAAAAGTTTATCCACAAGTTTTTCGCCAAGGTAGGTACTCTTTAATGAAATCAATTCACCAGCCTTGGAGAACAGACAGCCGTTCTGACGTCACAGATGTTGCTGGGACAGCCAAAATTTTTTTGGCTTCCTGGTTGAGTTCCGGAAAGGCTTTTTCATATCAACTCCACCAGGTCAATGGATTGTTCTCTTCCCTTCTGGCCAGGGGCATCTCAAAGTACCGATTCAGTTGGACTATGGCACTTGTTTGAGGCTGAAACTTTAACCTAGTCTTCTGCTTGAACGTCGAAGGCTTGCACAATTACTTCTTTTTTTTTTTTTTGCAGGATGTTCTGTTTCAGCTGCAGAAACCGATGATGAGCCTGGTGTTTGACCAGGTCTCTCTCCTTGTTTGTCTCTAATCACTGAAAGAAGACGAGTTTCTATTTTTTTCGTTGCGACTTCACTGAAGGTCGAGGATAGTTGATGCTGCCACAAAATACATGTCCTCGAGCTGTGTGAAGCACTTGCGAAGCTCACTCTGTAAAAGATCTGCGAGTGGCCTATATTGATCGCGTACTGTATCG
Source organism: Aplysia californica (assembly GCF_000002075.1). Classification (NCBI taxonomy): domain Eukaryota; kingdom Metazoa; phylum Mollusca; class Gastropoda; order Aplysiida; family Aplysiidae; genus Aplysia; species Aplysia californica. The sequence goes on from NW_004797414.1 coordinate 400,415, forward strand.
ACTAAGAGAGCTCAGTATCGATAAGTACTCAGTACTTATTGAAGTTCGAACGAAGGGGCGTAATTTAAGTGCATTTGCCAAGGATTTAACTAAGGGGAGCAGAAAATGCGGGTACCCGACACCAATACCCGGGTAGGCGGTTTTGAGCTCTTTACCCGAGTAAATACCCGGGTACTTGCCCAGCCCTACTATGCAGCTTCCTGATCAGGTTCTAGAGACATCCAAAGCTTTGTCACTATTCTATGAACAGTTTGATAGTAAACATTTCCATGTTTCAGAATGACGGCTGGACTGTCTGTATGAAGTGTGAGACTTACCGACCACCCAGGGCCCACCATTGTCGCATATGTCGCCGTTGTGTGCGGCGGATGGACCACCATTGTCCCTGGTGGGTACACAGTTTCTCACACACTCTATGGGGAGAGAGATGGTGGTATAGGAAGTAATAATAGTATCTTGAGAAGTTTAAATACTCTGTAGCTTTATGCTTTTAGGTTATCCTTCTATGAAGATGACTTTTAAAAGAACTTTAGTAGACTGCTGGAAGCAGCTTTAAGCACATCGTTTTACTGTCTATTAACTCACTTGAGCCTATTCATGTTTTTATGGGAAGCCCGGCTGGCCCAGTGGCCTAATCCTGTGTATTTACGGGATGCTCTTTATCTATAGATATCTCCGTTGTTTTTCGGTTACAAGCTTTTGGAAGCGGCGAGCCAACTGTTGACTCATTTGCTTTGTTTTGTTTAAAATTTGGTGAAGTTATGTGATGGAACAAGTCAGTCACCCATGCATTATGATATAGATGATTTTATCATAAATTAGATCCCAAAAAAAAAAGAATGCGTAACCCCCAGACATTGCCATTTCAAAATATTGATAAAGTAAAAACTATGTGGACCAATTAGATGCAGTTTTCTTTTTCTTTGAAAACAATTCTTTCTTTCTCTTGTTGCATTTTAAAAAATTATGATCGCTTTCACCGTCTTTTTGTGGTTAACGCTTCAATATACCCCAAAAGTGTCAGGCTACAATGGTTGTTGAGTGAAAAATAGCTCAGGTTCAAATGAGTTAATGTTCAGAAATCCTGACAGTACAGTCAAAATTGTTTTAGTAGGCCATCCATTGTCGAGGAGAAATGCTGTTGTTTTAGACAGATGGACATCTTGGGTAGTGTCTTTATAATATTGAAAATTTCTGTATTGAAACAGGGAGAGACATTCAGTCTTCATGCAATTTTTCAAAGCTTCTTTGTTTTTTTTTATATTCCAATCACATTGTTTCATGTACTTTGAAGTCTGCTGAAACCAAAATCTGTGGGAACCGCTCGATTTTCTTCGGATTAGCCTGATTTTCAGTTCAGAGAGGTTGCTCATATAAAAAGAAAAAAATTTGAGGATTTTATTTGGTTTCCATTTACCACTATTTTCAGATGAAAAGTGTTTTGTGGAAGTGGATTCTACTGTGCATTGTTTCCACTCTAGAAAAGTGCCTCTGTGCCAAGATCGGGAAGGGGGGGGAGGGGGGAGTTAATTTGGTTTCCTGTTGAACTTTTCTGTTGACGTATCAGTAACAACATCAACATGGAACTTTCCTCAGGATCAACAACTGTGTAGGAGAGTTCAACCAGAAATTCTTCATACAGTTCCTGTTCTATGTGGGTAAGAAAAGCTGTCAGGGTCTTTGTTCTCATTTGTTTCTTATATATTAAATCACCTCCTGATAAGACGTTTTGAGAAATGACACTTTACTAAGATGTTTGTACACTTTCTATCATGTTTTTCTATGGGTGCTTTTTAGCTGTATTTTTTGTTTTTTGCTTGCATAGATCATCAGATAGCCATTCAAATGTTGCAAGCCAGGAAAGAAATGCTTTCCAGAAGAGAAAAAAAGCCTTTTCTTTCCTTTCCATTTTTGCAAACATTTGTAGCTCAGTCAGTGTGACAGAAAACAATACCTAAGATGAATCATTGTAACTACAAAATACGAAGATCTTTACTAGGTATCTATACTATACTTCATTGTTATAATGATTATTCTTACAAAGTTATCAGACATCCCTAGACTACTTACATCTAGTAGTTTTTACACTACATGTAAAAAGTAAGTCAAGAAGATGTTGGGCTTAAAGCAGATAGTGAAACTGAAAGTAGGGAGTCTTATATCTAAACTACTTCTGTATTTTGGAAATCTTCATTTTTGGATAGCAAAAATTCAACAAAAGCTTCATGCAAAAATGTTATTGCACTTTAGATCGTATTAGATCGTTGTCTTGTAAAAAAAAAAGAAGTAAAATCTTGGTCCTAATAATCTTGGGGACCAGGGCTGAGTGAGTGACTGTTTTCTCTCTCTCTCCTTTCCAACAGGTCTGGCCAGTGCATTTGCCATCACTATGGTCATTGTCTCCTGGATGATGGAGCCCAAAGCTCACAAGGAGGTCAAGCACATCAAACTGTAGGTTGCTATGGAAACCAGTGGGATTCAGGGGAGGGGGTGATAAACCTGTTCGATATGCTGGCTTAGGGGTCCTGTGCTGGTCCCAAGCCAGTTTTGATGTGATCGTATGATGTTTAAAATTTGTCTGATGAAAAAATAGTTATTCAGTCTTTGTCATATGTGCGAGGATAACACTATTTTTATGTCCGTCTAAAGACTTTTCGTGTTCAAGGATAGAAGTATGTTGGCATGAGTGTGTGTGCATATGTATTTACCATGCAGCAGAAAAAAATTTCTCTTTGTGGGGATCAATAAAATGTCTTACACAGTATATATGTTGCCTCATCAGCCAAAAAGAAAAGTTAAGGAAATTTATGTCTGTAAGCGTTATACAGATAGAGATTCTAAAATTTGTTAAATCCATCTTGATGGATGTTCATCTTATGTTGCACACATATAGGTGACAAAGGAGAGAATAGATTAGGACAGTTTCATCTTTTCTTGATCCTCTGGTTGACCTGGAAAATAAGAAAATGTCTGCAATCTTCCAAATGATTAACTCACTGGGGACTGGGTTTTTTTCGGGTCTACATATGCTGAAGACTGGCATTTTTGGGAGTATTTCAATATTTCAAACAACACCGCTCCCAAAGACATACAACCACCATTTTTACCCATATAACAGATCTAAACATGCCAAATAGGATGCAAAAAAGCAGAAAGGCAATATCTTTTATAGTTTTTTATAAATGACTTTTTGAAAATGTGCTAAAATTTGTTGCTCGCCAAAAATTTTTGATGTAATGTCTTGTTTCACCCAACAAAACGCACAAAAAATCAACCTCGAGTGTGTCTTTAATTGTGTTTTGTGTTTCAAAATGAATAAAAAGTCTAAACTCGTGAATAGGCAGGTAATTGATATGGTAATCCTTATGTATTAGCTGTATAATCCACTTCAGTGTGAAAAAAACAGGGCTCCAAACAAAGCGGAATTTTGCATTTGAAAGCCTAGTCTAGATCTAGAGCGTTCGCTATAAGAATCAGTGTTTTGATGCTCATTTACATTGAATCAGGATCCCCATGGTCTAAAATATCATAATCCGAATTTTCTGAACCGTCAAAGTCGTCAAACACTTGAAAAATGTTTGCTTTTCGTGGTGCCCAGTGGGTGGTTAGTGGGTGCTCTGGTATGGTTTGCTCCTTCTTTCCTATCAAACATCTATGGTCCTGATCTCTCCTCCTTTTTTTGTGTTTGTTACTCTCTTGTAACTCCTAATCTTCGACTTCATTGTGTTGCAAGTTCCGTAAAACTTACTAAATCTAAACGTGGTGCCATCGTACTGAGAAAGTGTTGCGAGAACAGACACCAGTCAGAGAAATGAAGGTAGGGCCCCAGTGTGACTAACTTTCCTTCTGGGTCGACAACTCTAAAAGTTTCTGTCCCCACAGAATTATGCAAATTTAGATGGCCAAATATGCAAGAAAATACAAAATTATGCTAGTTACCGTAAAGCCATTCACGACATGTTTGGCACTTTTTCAACAAGAATTTTCATGTTTTATGTACAGAAGAATTGAAAACAGAACATATCAGTATCAGTAACTTTTTGTGTATTTGGAAAGAATACAATACACATCAGTCAGAAAGCCCCCAAAAAATATAATCTCTGTAACTTTCAGCTGTATAGAGGAAAGAAATATGTTGTTTCTTTTAAATATTTTTTTTTAAAACACTGTCAAACATGAAACATCAGCAGACGAAAGAACAACTTTTGATGAATTGAAAAATTGAACAGGCTCAAGGAACAAAATCCCTAACTCTAAACCCTAAACCCCCTAAACACCCAAGATCTTTTAACTAGGGAAATAACCAACTTGTCACTTAAAAGAGAGTTATTACTTCCCTTTAGTTACATGGTGAGGAGTTCAGTAAAATTGTTTTGTGAAAATTGCAAAAAATCATGAAAAAACGCGGGGAATCCAAAATTGTTCAAATGTTGCTGAATTATGTGAAAAAACGCGGCTGCGGCATAATCCGACGGGGACAGGCCGATTCCAGTGAAACTTCGCACGAAGCAAAACGAAGGTCGGCTGCATGGTAAGAGACGATTCCCGCTGCGTTTGCGCACATACTTTACCAAGGAGAAAACGCGAAACTTGTACTCATAGGGGGTGCGTGAACCACCTCTCTTGAAAATATTGGTGCTCGCATATGCTGCGTGAAACGTCTCCAGTGAGTTAAACAAAATGTTCTAAAGTTTGTGACTTAGTTTCCATTCAGTCAGCATCACACTTTCTATTTAAGTAGGATGTACTAAACAATATTATGAAATCATGCCACAATTTAGAATTTTGGTCAGTAGCTTACCCCTTCCAAATTTTACAATAATATAAGAATATAAGAGATACAAATGAAATTCTAGCTGCACTGAAATTTTTTTAAATTGTAAAGTTAGTCACTGAAATTCTGGCTTTGTCCGTACATAATAATTGTAGGTCCGTAAATGGCAAAGTCATAATATTTTGAAGACAAAAAGGCCTGATTTTTTTTAAATCAGGTCCCCTTGATTTTCTGCAAATGTCACATACTGATAGCCCAAAAATTGCTTTGGTTTTGTGGGGTAAAGGAAGACATATTATGGTTGTTATCACTTTTTCTCATTCTTACCTCTTCCCTCTCCCAGAGTTCACTCAGTCGTTCTGGTGATAGAGAGTATTCTTTTTGGCCTGTTCGTCATCGCCATCGGATGTGACCAGGTGAGGAGAGGACAAACGTTTGTTTTTTTATTTACTCAAGGTTCAATCGCTGAAAGGTTGGCAGGTCTGGGTACAGAAAGAGTTGATATAACACATAGGCTCTGTCACTAATACGTGTACTTCAGTATACACATCAATAATTGATAAACATAAACGTGTATGTTACAGCTTTCTTTGTGGCTTGTTGCTGCAGTTTACCTATATTCTTTTGCTTTCCATTGGGAATAAAGTGGGTGCGTTGTGTATTTTGTCAAAGTGTGCTTCAGATTTACCTTGTCATCCTATTCTATTTCTCTAGGAAAATGTTCTGTTTATGTGGCGTCGGGAGTCCAATGGTTAGGCTACCGGACTTGTAATTGTAATCGTGAGTTTGCGGGTTAGGGGTTCAAGCCTTAGGCCCGACTTTGTGTCCTTGGGAAAGACACTTTACAAGAATTTTACTCACTTCACCAGGTGGTCATAGACAACGAAAGATCTTGTCAGTATGTCAGTGTTTTAGCGCCTATAAAATGACAGATTATTTATGTTCGTTTCTATGGGTTTTTTTTACCATAATGCTATCATTCTGTGTCTATGCAGGTAGTTGGAGGGCGCTATTGGTAGGTCCTACTTCTTTACTTTCTCTCTGCTGTTTCTGTCTGTTTTGTCTTACTTTTCCACGGCACTAAGAAACCATTAATATGTCGATATACTTCTCTTTACTCAAACAAACAGGAGTTTCTGTACTGACATTTGAGCAATTGTAATAGTATACAATGAATACTTTGATATGACTGTTTTCGCATTTCTAAGATAAAGTGTTCATTTCCTCTTAAAACAACTGGGAAGAGATGGAGAGATTTAAGAGCTTTAGCAGTGGCATTATTTCGGCTATTTTTCACTTCAGATGTCGGCCATTTTAAACGACGAAACTGCCGTGGAGCATGTGAAGAAGGAAGGACCGCATCGAGTCAAAAAGTCACGCTACCACTTGCTGCAGGAGGTATTTGGCCGAGGTGAGAACAGTAATTGAATTGAAATGTATGTTGTCGTGGTCATCAAGTAACAAGTTATACTTTTTTTTCTTTTGTATCTTCTCCCTTTGCCTCTGGAGCACTTGAATTAATCTTAACTCACTGACTACTGGCCCCTTTCACCAGTCACTAGCGCTGAATACTGGCATTTTTGGAGGTATTTCAAAACACCACCACAACTCTCAGAATTACCCTATTATTTTTTTTTGGACACAGTAAAGGTACATTTAAGCTTAATCTCATACAAAAAATTTAAGTTGTCTTAGTCTAATACTTTAATTTTTATGATTTTATCAAATTTGGCAAGAATTTGATTTTTTTTTTAATTCCAGAGAAGTGACAGACAGAAAGAAATTCACAACAACAAAAATAAAAGTTCAAAGTGTTCTATTTTGATTTGTTTGCATGTGTGAGTGGTTGGTGAAAATATAAAAGCTTGGCTGTGCGTAGATTCAGACCCGTACACTTAACTACATGAGACAAAAGTAGAGCAACAACACCAGTACTAGTGCTAGATCTAGCCCTAAAACTACGACTTTGGTCGTTTTCGGGTACATATCCAGGGTCCTAACTTGTTGTGGACACATGGCCACTTTTCACCACAAGTATCGAGATTTACTCGGGGCACTGGGTTCCCGTGCAGAGAAGCACAGGGATCTCGCGCTGTGGTAGTTCACGGGAAGTATATATAATCAGACACTCACGGCCTTTGGTGGGACAGTCGGACGATAGAGATAGGAAGGGACAGAGCCAAGGTCTACACACTTTGCAGGAAATCTACTATGCACTACGCTTGCTGAAATAAAATATCAAGGACTTTACGGTGAGAGTTACGCTTTTGTTATTCGAATTGTTGTTTAAAATGTGGTAGTGCTGTGCTCCGCAACATAACTATCAGACACATCATATTCTGAGTCCCTAGAACTAGTAAAACGGATAGAAGAATCGAAAACAGCAAAATTATGTGATTCTTGCTCATGCAACTTCTTAGACCGTTACTTTGACGCGACTGTAAAATTACTATCAGCTGTAAAGCAAAAACATAGTGTGAGTTCCGGTCAGGTCAACCCCAGTTGAGATGACTGTCCTTCACCTTCAATTACTTAAAAAGTTACCTCGCAACTTCTGCCAAACTCGGCACGAAATGAAACAAGTGGCAAAACTAGCACTGGAGTCCGTTCCCGTAAATGTGACGGGAGCTCAAGATACGGAACAAAACCACAAAGTCCGCCCCGTCGGGGGTACGGGATCCGTACCTGCGAACTGGCCGCCTGCCCGTACCTGTGACGGGAACTGTAGTCAGTGAGTTAATGGGTATATGAGCGCTTGTCCACAAACGCACACACACGTGCAGACCCATCCACACTCACACACACAAACACAAATGCACGCATACACACTCACACACACACACATATGCCCATCCAAACACACTATTTTAAAGACGCACAACTCACAACTCTGCTCTCTTTCCCAAGATGAAAATGGTACCAGCCTAACTAAGACGATGAAAAATGTTGTCAATATGTTAGTGTTTGAACATCTTTTAAAAGACTGTTTAAACTGAATTTTTTTCAAGGAAGATAAAAATGTTTCAAAATGAAATAGTCTGTCTAGGTAATGTTAAATGTGAATGCTAATTATAGCAAGTACTTTCGGGTAAGATTAGAGATGCAGTTTTATGTTATTTTAATTTAAAGCTGTCTTATTACTTTTGTGGAGTTCTGTAACGTTTTTATCTCAGTTCTGACTGACGTAATCCAATTTAAAGATATAAGTGTGGGTGGTTGGCGGGTGCTCTGGTGTAGTTTGCTCCTTCTTTCCTACCAATCATCTATCGTCACTCTCTCCTCCTTCTTTTTTGTGTATGCTACTCTCTTGTAACACATCTATTCTTCGGCACTTATATAACCTTATTGTGTTGCAAGTGCCGTAAAACTCTTACTAAAACTAAAAGATATATGTAAAAAATCTGTAGAGAAATTGACGCTCATGGTACCCTACTCCTTCCTGTTTTCTGTCTTCTTGATCAGCTCGGTTTTTCTCTTTGTTTTATTCGTTGTAAAGTTGTTCAGGCCATATGGGTTTTTTTTGTTTTTTTGTGGGTTTTTTATAGTAGAGGGCTTTACGGCGCTCGCAACTGCATAAGGTCGTATGAGCGCCAGGCCATATGTTTAGGTTGTTCTTTTTCTTCCTCTGCTCTACTTTCCCTCCGTCTTTCAACACAGCAGCAGTTTCTCTTGTCCTTTTGATCTATTTATGTGGCCAAAGAATCTCAGTTGTCTTTTTCTGATGGATCTGATTATAGATCTGTCGCAGCCTGCCATTTTGATCGCTTCCCTGTTGTTTTTTTTCCTCTCTGTCAATGAGATTCTGAGTATTTTCCTTAAATGCTACATTTCAACAACCTCGAGTCTTCTCTACATGTCTCCCCCGCCTCCCCCGCCTCCTCAGGGCAGTGCCACTAACTGAAGTGTCTTTAGGCCATTCCCAAAGGGGAGAATACTAACACGTTCTCATGCACAGTAGAATTATAAATGGGCTGATTTATCAGTGTCATGCTCATACTGTTCTGGAGCAACGTAGGGGGAACTGCTACTGCTTTTTCTTTCCTTATCCTTACTGTTGTCATTTTCCCTCTACTTCTTTTGTATATTTGTCACTCTCTTGTGAACTGCTATTTCTGGGGTGTCTTGATAGACGAAGCAGACTTTGTACTGTTGAGACAAGAGAGGTGAGCAAAGTAAGCCTGATTCCCCATTTGGACTACTCTGTTGACATCCACCCCTTGGCGCTCATAAAACCTTACAAAAACTTAAAAACTCTCTCCATGTCCTTTTTAGAGTCGAGCTCTCACGTCCATACAAACAGATTGACCACACATACGCTTTCAGGGTTCTTATTTTTGTGTAGACTGTTTCATTTCTGTTTGAGAGGACATTTTGGCCTTGCTTAAGAAGAAGCATTAACTTTGTAACACACCTGTTGTTTTCATCAGATCACCCGTTGCTGTGGTTATGGCCCTTCCAGATTGGCCGGCAGCGAGCTCCCCCAGCTGAGTCAACGCTGTACAACGTGTGACCCTATGATCTCGGGAGGAAGTTCAGCTGTATTGTGTGTCTGTATTGTGTGAGTGTGTGTGCCTGTATGTGTTTGTGTGTGTGTGTGTGTGCGCGTGTATGTCGAGGTTATTTTTGTTCTGCCTCTATGCTGTTTGTTCTGTATGACCATTTCCTCTGTTCAGCTGTGGATGTTCAAAACTGCAGCTAAGAACAAAAGTCGAAAACATCCACATGTTTTAACATGGCATTAGTTAGGTGGAATGGCACACGCTCAAAGATTAACAACAGCAACAACAACATCGGTGGATGTTGTAACATTTCTGTGTTCTTTATGTGAGTTTGACACACAGATCATTAGTTCTTTGTGCAGTGGATGGTTGGAGGGTGACGCTGGTTAGTCCTACGTCTTTTTTTCTTTCCGTTGTTTCTGTCTGTCTGGCTAGCTGGCTTTCCTTCCCCCCCACCCCCTCATGAAATGACACTGTGATGTGGAAACACATCTCTTTACGCAAACAAACAATTTGTGCAGTGGGTGCTCTTGGCCTACTTGTTGTTGGTTTCTGTACCTCAGGGGGACTCAAATTCAAACTACCCAGGGTTCCTTGGAGGTAGTGGCAGGGGGAGCCTTGGCTGCATCCAGTGTTCCAAAATGAAACAATTAATATTGTTCCAAAATGAAAAAATTAATATTGTTTCAAGTATTTTTTTAAAAAGTACAACTGATCTAGTCTTTTCAATTTTTATTTGTAGCTGTTCAGAACCTGGACAGTTCTTCTGAACATAGGCTTCTCTTACCTACCCTTTTCTACCAGAGATCTGGCTCATCCACATTTGGTGTGAAAGAAAAACTTAAAGGCTGAACTAACACTAAACTTTGATGACAAGTAGGTGCCACAAAATATCCCCCTGTGGGTCTCAATTTGCCAATGGGCTGTGGGTTTCAGACGCCTGATGTACAGAGAATGTGTGTGAATTTGTCCTTTATCCTCTTCTTTCTGTGTTTATGCTTGTGTGTGTATGCTTTTATGTGTGTTTGTATTTATGTTTGTGTATTTGTATGTGAATGTGTTGGTGTGTGTGTTTATAAATGTTTGTGTTTGTATGCGGATGTGTAGTTGTGTGTGTGAGAGAGAGAGAGAGACACACACACACACACATTTCTTTCTTTGACAATTCTTTGTTCACTCAAAATGTTGCCCAGAGAGGTTGGGAGTTCAGCAGTGATTTTGTACAGTATTTGATTATTATACTGATAAAATATTGAGCCGCACTCGTGCATAACGCTTGTGTTCTGTGTTCAAAGTACCTCAAACATATCTGCATATGGGTTCTTCAGCTTTTGCATTACCTGGTGCCAGTATATTATCGCTATGTGTTTATCAAGTGTGACTTGGTGCAGTTGGGAGGCGGAGGTGGGTGGTAGGTGGGTGCTCTGGTGTTTTTTTCCCCCTTCTTTCCTATCAAACATCTATCCTCCTTATCTCTCCTGCTTCTTTTCTGTGTTTGGAATTCTCTTACAACACCTCTAATTTTCAGCAGGTATGTGTGTTGTTGCACCATGAAATCAGGCCCTCTTCAAAATAATGAAACTCAAGAAATCTACATTTTTCCACGTGTCAGGCAATATTTATCCATTTTTTTGTTCAGCTCTACATTTTTTGTGTCCATTTAAAAATACATTTCTGTGTGGATTAAAAAAATTTTTAATGTTGAAGGAAGACACCAGAAAAAAAGTAAATTTGCCATTTCCAAGGACAGTCGAGCTTTTGAAGTCACAGAATTTTGTGGGCCATTTTCTCTCAAATTTTACCTCTTACACCAGGTGACCCCAACCTCCATCTATCACAAATATCTCAACTTCTATTCAAGTTAGACTGGTATTTTTCTCACTAAAGCGAGACAAATAAACAAGTCTTAAGATGGTATAAATGATTTCATATGGCCAAAAATTTACGAGTGCCTGATGCCACAGTGTCGTGGAACGTAATTGTGTTGCAAGCGCTGTAAAACGCTCACTAAAACAAAAAGGAAGGTAGAGACAACTATGGACTAAAATGGTTAAGTCGTGAACAGCACTAAGCAGAGCGGCTGGCAACCTTAGTGAGTGGAAGAACATTGCATATCAACCTCAAAGGCCTCCAAGACAGAGATGACCCCTACAACTAACCTACCAACTTAGTGCAGTAGTGCAAGATACAAAGACCTGCTTACCTTCCTAATTTTTTCAGGGAATTCCTGAATTCAGACTGCATTTCTCCTGCGTTCCAATAGCGACTTTATGTATTGGATAAATTCAGCCAGAGGAATAACTTTTCTTACATTGGCTAAATTTAGATAGGCCGCTGTAAATGAATAAAACCACTCTTTGTGTTGCAAGTGTCTTTAAACTCTTACTGAATCATAGCCTCGAATGAACACAGCAAATGGAAATGTGAGTTTCCCGGATGTGATGCTACTTTGACTTTGACGATAATGGTGGGGTTCTTTGTTGGTATGAAGTCTGCTTCTTTGTCCTTCCTTTTCCTATATCATTGTGTTGGCAAACAATGTCTTTTTGGCCATAATCAGCCGAATGATACAAATAGCTTTCAACATTTCCAACTGTTTGGAGAGGTTTTGCCACATCAATTTGGGAACAAGTCAAAGCTTGAGGATGTTTGACATACAAACATGATATCTGCTCACATTTTCCACAATTCTGTCTTTGAAAAGTGTGGTTTTTTTAACTGAAGTTCAATCGTTGAAAAGTTGGCAGGTCTGGGTACGGAAAGAGTTGATATAACACATACACTCACTGTCACTAATATGTGTACTTCTGTACTCATCAATGATTTATAAACATAAAGGTAAGTTACAGCTTTCTTTGTGTGCTTGCTGCTGCAGTTTATCTGTATTCTTTTGCTTTCCATTGGGAGTAAAGTGCGTGCGTTGTAGTGTTATGTTAAAGTTATTTCTTTGTCTCAGTCATGTCCCAAAATACCTGTTTATAGTTGACTTGGATATTGATAATTGTGGGAGTAAAGTTGTCTCTCTCTTTGATTTTTCTTTCGTAGAATCTATATAAGATTTGTTTTACTGTTGCTGAATTTTTTATTTGAATGCTTTAAAAAACGTCATGTTATTTTCTCTTGCTGCCTACAACAAATATAGATTGGTCTTTGAACTGTACGTATCTCTTATTTTTATGTTCAAGCAGAAATGTAAATTATACGTTAAGGTGCACCACAGCAGTAGCTGACAGCCAGAAAAAGTCGATTTTGGTATCTAAAACCAATTTTTCAATTTTGGACTATTTTAGTAGAGCAACATTTGCTTTATCGATTGTAAATATTTTCAAGTGTCTAAAACATCTATAAAGTGCTCACATATGCCATATTTGTGAACATTTTGTTGAAATAGACCAGTGTGAAATCTTTTTTTTTTTCAGTTTTCTCAAAACTATGATTTTCTTAGGGGGGGTGGATCACCTGTGCAGAGATATTTCTGAAAGTGCATGTCACAGCTCAATCCCACTTTGCATGACTGTTTCTAGATAATATGTTTGCAACATACTAAAAGATTATTGTGATATTGTAATAAGTTTTCTGCCAGTGGAAAAAAGATTGACAGGATCACTCTGATTTGTGATCAAATTTGTGTTACAGTATCGTATATGACACTAAAAGGGCATTTACAAGAAAAGTATGAGACTTAAGAAAGTAAATGTTTAGTACGTTGCAGGTTGTATATATACAGAATCACTGTGTTAAAATATCAAGGCTATATCAATTCAATCTTTTTCACAATCCCTGTACAGAATTTGCGCAAATTATGGTCTGTCGAACCCTTTAGATCAGAAGAATCCAGAAAATTGACAGTGAAATCATATAGGGATAGTGTGTTTCTGTTTTTGGTTATTGGGAAGCCCAGTATACTTAATTTAGAGCTCAAACAAAAATTTCCACTTCAGCTGTACCTAGTGTCCCTGAATTTCTTGGGAGGGAGGGATCGGGGAGCGAGGGCGGGTGGGGGAGATAGGATTGTGGTTGTTCATATTATACGTGTAGTGAACACAAGTCGTGTAGTGAACACAAGTCGTGTAGTGAACACAAGACGTGTAGTGAACACAAGTCGTCACAAGTTGTATGAGGAATATCACACTGTATTGTTCTTTTGTGATGTGTCTTCTCATGATAGCCTCCTTTGTCCTTTTTCCAAATTAAGACTTAACTTTTCTAGAGCACAGCAATCGTTGATGGCTCTTTGTCGTTTCAAATAAGACACTGCTGGACACTCATCCCCTCTTGATCGTAGTTTATTCCATGCTGAAGTATTGATATCTGACTCAGAAAAGCTTAGGTGTGTGTCATTTCATGTTGGGCCAAAAAGGTGTAGTATTAGGTGGGCACCTCAAATGTAGCACCGAGGGTTGCTGATAAAGTTGTTATTATTTCGTTTTTACTTGAATTTTTCTATTCATGTATATCTCCTCCTACAAAAACATATGTTTACAGATCTACAGATGGCATGCTAAGCTGTGTAACTGGCGTTACATAACACCAAGTCAAATTCTTTTGAACATAACTACGATGACACATTTTTTAGAATTTGAACATACAAAATTATTTAAACAGTTTTCTTATTGCTTTAATTTTCAAACATAAGCATGAAGAGCATATAAAATGGTGAAGATCACAGAAAACAGAAATTCTGAATGCCATTGGTTGCATTTGTGTCATCACAGGTATGTCCGAAAGAAATGAAAAACTTTCTGTTTTCATATCTTAATTTCTTTTAGGAAAATTTGGGCAAACAACGATTCAGACGATTCAGTTTGACTCTCAATGCATGTTAATGATGAAAAAATAACACTTTATTCACATTTTACTATGAATCTCTGCAAAATATCAAATATCTTTCGGACATAACCGTGATGACACAAAATGAAAAATACCCTGAAAAGTAATTTACGGAACATAAAATTATTTAACAGTTTTATGATTGCTTTCATTTTCAAACATAAGCGTGAACAGCATATAAAATTACAGAAAAAAGAAATTCTGAATGTCTTTGTCTTCGCATTTGTGTCATCATAGTTATGTCTGAAAGAAATGAAAAACTTTCCATTTTCATTTTTTAATACATTTTTTGAAAATTTTGGCATACGAAAATTCAGGAGATTCGGTTTGACTCATAAGGCATGCTAATGGTGAAAAAATGCCACTTAATTCTCATTTTACTATGATTCTATGCAAAATACCAAATATCTTTCGAACATAACCACGATGACACATCATGGATAAATGTTTGTCTTCATTTTAGAACATATCATTAATTTACATCAAATTTTCCCCTCTCGTTGACATCTAGCCTAGCACGCGTGGTCACATCCAGATTTACCACTACTTGACCATTGGAAGGCAGTGCAATGTTAATCATTACTTGGTTTCAATTTAATTAGATAGTGGGAAACATTTTTCGGACACAACAGCTTTTTTCGAACATGATATGTTAAGATTTGATGACGACAGAAGAAAACTTAAATGAATTCGTTTCATCCATCGTTATTCTTCTCGCCATCTTGCATCGCACAACAATACGCTTGGAATGGATCGACAGGATCAATGCACTTTCCTCCACCCGAGTTATTTTCGTTTTCTTTTTGGTTCTTTTGAGCCTAACAAATGATGACAGAGCACGAAGTGTCGCGGGATTTCCATTTATTGCAAAATTACGCATGATCACTGCCTCAGAATCAGTCGGGGCAGAGAGTAAACATTGAACGATATTATGCTCCTTCCAGGGCCCCGAAATGGCCGATAGAATCTAAGTCACGGGGAATCGAAGTTGCCTTGTGAAATACTACTCGAGTTATGCTTGAAAATGAAAATCTAGAAGGCTCACAAAGAAAAAACAGCTACAGATATCACTATTCCTGATATAGCACCACAAATGATGTAGTTGTCGTAGAAGGGCGAGTTTCTCAGCAATTATTTCATTGTTGAACGTGACAACAGAAAAAGTACGAACTCAACGCATCACGTTTTAAATTCAAAAAGTGTGCATCGATTTCAGAACTAAAGATATTTGTAAGATTCTTCTGATGGTCCCACTGCTATTTCTCTGTGCTGCTCCCATTGCTGGAACATCATATCAAGCACGACATATACTCTAATTTCCAAGCTGTAGCACCATTTTTATTGGAATAGGAAAGGATTTTGTAAGGTATATTTTAAAAAACCCACCTATTGGCAAAGGCTCATATTATATATATGATATATATAAAATACAGTTGAAATTGTCCAATGTAGTCACCCATCGTTGAGGAGAAAAGCGGTTGTCTTAGACAGGTAGATGTCTTTATAATGAAAAAAAAGGCAAGGAGGGAAGTAAGAAGTAGTTATTTGTATAGGTGGTTGACTGGGACAGGTGGCCATTTGAGGCAGTGTCAACGATGCACATTGTATTTTCAGCCAGCTATTGGATCTACATCAAGGCAAAAATCTAACATTTGAAGTTTGAGATGTTGAAAGGAAGTGTGGTTATGCTCAGCTGACAAGTTGCTACAATCAAAATTGTATTAGAGAAATGCTCAGAAGTTATCCTATACATTTTGCCAAGATATGTTTTTGCTATCCTTCTTTGAAAATATTTTTTTCTTTTCTTTTCGACCTTTTTTTTGGTTGTAAAACCAAGACTTTATGAGGTCACGTCTTATTATTATTATTTGGTTTGGTTTTTTTTCTTTTAGTCTGACAGAGTATGGGACTTTGCCGTTGAGGTGGTAATGGGCTAGTATTTGAATGTGGATGTCCTGTGTTGAAATCGCGCTTTTGATTTTGTACTTAGGTTAGGATACTTTAACCATTATTTTGTTTTTCTACTGACAATGACTCAAATGACCAGAGTGAGCCGTATTGGGATATAAGCCATGCACCATGACTGAGGAAGTTGAAGTGCCTGTTTTCACCATTTTGTATGTATTTTATTGAATTCCCCCCTCTAAATTTAGCTAGTAATAGTAGATCACCAGTTTTTAACCTTCGTCTTACCTTAATCATTTATGATTTATTTATAGACCCCAGCCATCCATGTACAGGTGCTGTTCTAGCCTTTTCCTCCCCTGTTTCTCCATACATGAGGTTTTCTTCCCATTTAAAATACTTACAAAAGGTTGCTTTTCTGTTCAGAAGGTGGAATATGGAAACGCACTGTTGGTTTCTCAAATTCCAGCAGTAGATAAGACTTATTGATCATCACACAGAGAAATTTGCTGTGGCATGGGAAATACTTGCACATACATGCACTCAACACACACAGACACACACACACACACACACTCTCTCTCTCTCTCTCTCTCTCTCTCTCTCTCTCTCTCTCTCTCTCTCTC
>NW_004797414.1:417679-456732 GCF_000002075.1 Aplysia californica
CCCCGAGGCAGTGCTACTGACTGAAGTTTCTTTAGGGCCATTCCCAAAGTGGGCACATTAACCATGTTCTTATGGACACTAAAATTGTAATCGTAAATGGGCTGATTCATCAATGTCATGCTCATAACTGTGCCTGAACTTCAACAGGGAACTGCTGCTTTATCTTTCCTAATCCTTACTATCGTCATTTTTCCTCTACTTCTTTTGTATGTTTGTCACGATAGTCGAAGCAGACTTTGTGCTGTTGAAGCTAGAGAGGTGAACAGAGTGAGTCTGATTCCCTGTAAGGACTTCTCTGTTGACATCCACCCCTTGGCGCTCATATGACCTTGTGCAGTTGCGAGCGCCGTAAAACCTCAACTTAAACAAAAAAGAATCTTTGCCTTTCAAACATTGTGTTTAATTCTCAAAATTTTTCAGATCTTGCTCCCATGCATCCAATTCTCAGCGTTTACCTCTCTGTTCTTGGTATTCCTTTATTGTTTTGTTGAAAGTTTGTTATGTTGTTATTTATCACTTTTTCTAGTGATCAGTTCAATCGTTGAAGTCTTATTTCCAAACAGTTGTTTTTTCTTTCTTCATTCCGTTGTTATGTTACTTTGATTTGGTGCTAGTTGTTTAAGTATTTTATTTCAAGTGCAGCCATCGCGGAGGCACCAATATGTAGGGCTTACTACAATTTTTTTTTTCATTTGCCCTCCTTCACCTTTTAAACCCCACAAGAGTAGCTATGATTCTCTAGTAAAAGGGGCATACCTTCACATAAAATTTTTCAAACAAAAGTACTATTTTACTTGAGGCAACTGCAGGATTTTCTGATGTCACTGTATGGTTGTAAAAACTCATATGCTTTTATCATGAACACAAGCTGGTTTATGAAAGGTTTGTAGCAGTCAATACAACGAGTATTTTAAACAAATAAAGTGGAGAATAAAAATGGAAAGTGAAAGAATACTTGATCATTGATGTGAAAGGAAATGATAGGGTTTTTTTAAGCTATCTATTATTATTTATAGGAATAAAGAGTGGCAAAAGGCAAATTTTGGAGAGTGAGGTGCTGTCACCACAGTTTTATATTTATGAGAGATTCAACTTTAGTGCAAGCCACACAGGTTTGAGTTCTTATAAAGTTGCTTCTTCGCCAAGATTGCGTTTGGAATTTCCAAGCCTCTCGACAGTGTCCTGAAGAAGGCAAATAGTTTCTATTTTCGATTTAGCAAAGAACCTAGATTTTGCTGCGCTGGACATTCATTTTCTCTCAAGAGGTTAAGATGGTTGGAATAAAATTGTTATTTGAGACGGTACAGTGGAAAATGTCGGTCAATAGATGGAGGGGGTTATTGTGAAGTAGTGTGGGATTTTCTTTGAAAGAATTGAATTTATTGGCGACAAGCTGTCCAAGCGTACTTAGCCTGGAAGAAATTTGTTCTTTCGTGAGAAAAAGATCAACTGTTTCATTCTTTTAACAACTGTACTTATGTTATTGATTTTTTCTTTCTTTTTTTAACATTAGGAATTTCAATTTCAAAAAAATATTTCTTGAGAGCATGCAAACGATACCACAGATTAAAGATCAGCAATTTTTTTTTAACTTTTCAAAATTTTTGGCTTTATAAATCTGATCAGCTAACTGTTTAAGGGACCACTGCTCCGTGTAAGATCTATTTTCAGTCTTAATGGTATCAAATATTGTAATAGTATTGTATACCCAGTCACAGATATTGGGAACTAACCATTTAGTTGTTTGTTTATATTTACATAGATGCATAAGTTATTCTTTACTCAAAAATGGTCATGTATAATTAATCATTTTCATAAGATATACCAACCACAGGTATTCAAGAATTTTCCTTTTTTTTAATGCAAGAAGTCAACCATTTTCTTTTGTATGTCAAGATTAGATTGTTTAACCCTCTCTGTACGCCTGGGGTCATTTTGTACCCCAGGAGTTGTATTCTTCACATTTAAGAATACTTCTAGTGCGAAGATCTCTTTGAAACTTTCAGTTTTTCTCAAAAAATTATTTTGACAGACTGCTATGCAAAGCGTACGGATCAGATTAACGAGTAAATTTCCTCTTTGGAAAGTGGGGGGCTCAGAGTTCCCCATGTTGTATGGATATGGTAGTAAAACACAACATACGGATAGGGTTAACAGTGCAGTGAATCTGTTTTTGAATTAAATTGAAATTTGCTAATCAAGTATCTGCTTACACCTACAGACTAGCATGCACATGATGAACACGCACTTGATGAACACGCACATGGTGAACACCCGCATAGCGAAACATACTCATAGTGAACAGATTTTCGGGTACTGATTTTTTAAATTTATACATGTACATGTTTTCGTTGTATTTAAAACACGTACATAGCAAATTTGTTAGGTATCAAAAAGATTTACATGTCCCGGCGATCTCGCTATGTGTGGGCTACACTGTAGATTATGAAGTGTGTAATGTTCATAAAAAAGTCTTTTCTGTAAACCACATATAATTTTTTACCTAGCAAATCTATTTATGGATGGTGCATGTGGTTTGATTACATGAACACAATGTTTTGTGTAGTAAAGTTTACGAGAAACTCGTTCCCTGTATGATGCGTGTAGTTTGAAGGTTGTGGCAAAAGTATCAAGTCAAGATGAGTGTCAATTTGTGTTATGTTCTCTGAGTCTCCAACAGCTAACCCTATCATGGGGGGGGGGGGACTCTTTGTGTTGTTTTTTAGAAAGCATGTCTCGTTGTGGGTGGGTGGAATGGGGGGGAGAGGGATAACTTGTTTTTTTTAATTGAATGTGATTTATGGAGGGGTTTGAGGGTAATTTAAGTTCGTTTCTTTTTTTATTATTATTAATTCAGTGCTCGGTTTTAGGGAGGGAGAGGAGGAGGGGGGGGGTTGGTGAAAATTTTAATCAAATAAAAATAATTGTACATAAAATGAAGTGTGTATGTCGAGTGAGAAAGATAAAGGTAGATCTATGCATGTATTTGTAAAAATGCGGAGTAGATGCTTCTGTTTATCGTGTGATCGTTGTGGTCCTTACTTAAACAGAGAAAGGCTTGTACTATCATACTCTGGACTATACCTTTAACAATCTTGAATGTTCCTTTAAAATGTTGTTTATTGGGGGCTTTTATTTTGTTGGTCTTTCTACTCCTGAGAAAGGTGATTTTTTCTTCTTAATAGTTTTTTGTTTTCTTCGTCTTTTTGCTTCCCGTTTGAACCCGATGACTTATTTTCTTATAAGCTTTCGCTAATTTATTATTTATTAATTACCCCATAATATAGGGGATATGTGGGAGGCGTGTAATTTGATCACGGTCGTACCTCTCCATTGTCCCTCTCTTCGTGGGTGGTTGGCGGGTGCTTTAGTATGGTTTGCTCTTTCTTTCCTGCCAGACTTCTTTCGTCCTTATTTTCTTTGTATATTACTCTCTAGTAACACCTTCAATCTTTAGCATTGAGAATCCTTATAGCATATGACCTATTTGTGTTGTGAGTGCTGTAAAACTCTTACTAAAACTAAACTGTCCTGTGATGTGGTGTATGTGGGGAGGGGGGGGGGAGGGTTGGGAGCAGTGTGCTTTGGGTCCTACTTCTTGGCTATCCCTCTGGTCAGTTGTTTTTGCCTGAAGATCTCATTTTTTTCGCCCTGCTCTTTACAGTTGGGAAGGTGTTAGCGTGATTGAAAGATGCCACTAGTGGGTGCAATTTATTTACTTTCCCTCTTTTGTGTCTGTCTGTCTGTCTGTCTGTCTGTCTTTCGTAGCTGTTATTGTGTTATGTACTTCTCTCTTTCTCAAACTAAACTAATACTTAAACGAAATAACCGTTATAGTGTCAAACAAATGCTGTGAGATGATTGTATACATTGGTTTTTGTTTTTGATATTACTCAATAGTCAGGCAAGAACTATTCCACTGTTATATTTATATATTGTATCAATTGCATCATACCTGATGAGGATGTATATTTCTATCATTGTCTTTTTTACTACATGTCAACTTTTGTGATGAATTGCTCATTTTTTCATATTTGTCGTGCCAGTTGCTGATTGGTTATTTCGTTGTGTGTGAGAATGAAAATGAAATATTCATGTGTTCAAATCACAACTTTGTGTGCGGTGCTTTTTTGCCGGCAAATCAAGTGAATGGTCATTATTTCGCTACCTCAGAATGACATGACAAAGTTCTATCTGACATTTTTGGCCGTTTTGAGTTACTAAAACTATGAGTCGGAAACCAAATGTTCTATCTGTTTTGTCAAAATCGTAAGATTATTCGGAGTGGTTATCAAGATATATAAAGAATTACTTTCGAAAAAGCTTGACATGTCTTGAAACTCAAAATGTTCGACAGTAAAGTTCTCAAAACTAGGCACTGAGCAGATAGAACTTTGTAATTCTGAGGTAGCAATTTGTTTATTTATCTGTTGATTATTCTTTTAAAGAATATTTTAATTATTTTGCACTTTCGATGTCACTTCCATTTTTTTTTTCTCCCTTTCTCATCTAGTTGTTGTATGTCCTGTGGTAGTGTATGTCGGGTTCGTGTCCATCTGGAATTTTATTTTTATTGCGCCCATGCTCACAACGCAGAGAGTTTTACTGTAAATACTTGCCTTTGAGACAAGACCTTGCATATAACAAGTGCCGGGGGGGGGGGGGGGGGGGGCTTGCATATAATACGGGGGGGCTGCATATAATACAGGGCGGGGTGTGTTATTTTCACTCCAAAATCAGCCCTTCTTTTGTTGATCGAGTGTAGATCTATAATAAAGGCTGAATTTCTGACGTGCTGGGAGGGACTCAACGTGCCTGAAATCAAGCACTAGTCGAACATCAAATAATGTAGTGTCTTACGTTTTAGAACTGTTGGCAATTGCATTGAGATGGCGCATTCATATGAACTTATATAGTTGCAAGTGCCGTAAATCTCATAACAAACCAAATCATTGAGATTGATGTAATCTGTGAGACTTGAGGGGTAGGTTATCCAAGCAAGATGCCATGATATTTAGTGATATCCAGATTTTTCATTTGACAACAGGTCAATGTTAGGCCCAATCCTGACTGTCTCTTGCTTATATAATACAGAGGTTTTCTTTTGGACCTCATATTTTGGGGGGAAATCGCTTGTATCATAGGCAAGTATAATATTATAGTAGCATAGCAAAAGGACGGTGAGCTGGAAAAGCTATGGGAACAATTCAACTGTGTATGATTTTAAGTGGGGGTTTTTTTTTGGTTCATTCCTTTTCAGTCTGACTTTTTTAAATTTTCACGTTTGAATGTTCCATGTTCTCTCTGGATTTGGGGGTTTTGTTGTTGTTTATTTATTGATTGATTTATTGATTTTTTGTGTTTGCTTTCATTTAAGAGTGAGGATTTCAAATATACATGTAGTCAGAGTACAGTAATTAGAGGGGTGAAAGAAGGAATGTCTGTGTGGAGAGTTATGCCTTACTGTGGTTTTGTTTGACTATTTCAGCTGTATATTTGCAATTTCATTAATAAACACAGTGA
Source organism: Aplysia californica (assembly GCF_000002075.1). Taxonomy (NCBI): domain Eukaryota; kingdom Metazoa; phylum Mollusca; class Gastropoda; order Aplysiida; family Aplysiidae; genus Aplysia; species Aplysia californica. The sequence goes on from NW_004797414.1 coordinate 423,203, forward strand.
ACCTTGCATCCGCCAAGATTTAATTCTGCAAAATTTCAGACTCCATACAGGGTGATAGATTATTATGGAGTTTTTTTTAAAGATTATTTGCCATCAGCAATACTCCTTGTATTGAATGAACCCTTGTACGATTGTTAGTTGTTGTCAGACATTCTGGTGTGGTCTGTTACTTCTCTTTCCTAACAAACATCTATCGTCCTTATCACTCTTCCTTCTTTTTGGGGTTAGTGACTTTCTTGTAACACCTCTAATCTTTGACACTTATAAGACCTTATTCTGTTGCTAGTGCTGTAAAATGCTCACTAAAACAAACAAAACGAAACGCTCTTGCCAGCGACAGACTGAGAATGGAATGGGGAAGGGAAGTGAGCGATCGTGCGTGGAGGTAGGAAAGTGATGCCCAGCGCGCGAGACGCTCCCATCTGTGAGGCACTGTACTGTGTTGGAGACTACACTGTGTAGGCCATACATGACCTACTAAAGCCTGGTGTGTCAATGTAGGCTACTTGGCGGGTGTGCGGACTTAATGAAGAACTAATGCATTGACCGTTAGCATGGTTTTTCCCCCTGTTTATGTTCGTGGGCTTCGCCAGGTGTCCGCAAAGCAATTCAATAAAGCAGAGTGGGTCGAAAAAAGTCGATATATTTTTGTTATAACAGAAATTGTTTTGTGACGATATTGGAGGAAAAATTTCGTAATTGCAAAATGTGTCAATATCATATGTCGATAACAATCGGATGTCGATATAACTGTCCCTGTAGAATTATGCGATTGTGCGGCGCGTTTTTTCGCGTAATTCTGCAACATTTGCATAATTTTGGATTCCCCGCGTTTTTTCCCCTTTTTTTCCTTTTTTTTCACAAAACAATTAATTAACGCCTCTCCATGTGACTAAAGGGAAATAATCACCATAATATGTCTCATTTAAGTGAAAAGTCGGTTATTTCCTTTGTTAGAAGACCTTGGTTATGGGTTCCTTGAGCATGTTCAATTTTTCAATCCATCAAAAGTTGTTGTTCTCAAGTCTGCTGATGATTCATGTTTGACAGGTCTCCTTGGTTTTAGTGATGTGCCAGCATCAGAGGTCCAGATGTCCTTTTTTTTCCTTTTACATTTTTCTTTCCTCTATAGATCTAGATCTAGATCTACAGCTGAAAGTTACAGAGCTTATATTTTTTGGTTGTTTTTTTCTGACTGATTTGTATTGTTTTCTTTCCAAATACACAACAAATTACTGATACTGATATGTTCAGTTCAAATTTTTCTGTACATAAAACATAAAAATCAGGAAAATCTGTGTAGAAAAAGTGCAAAACATGTCGTGAATGGTGTTACGGTAACGGTTTTTTTGCATAATCTGGCCATCTAAATTTGCATAATTCTACGGGGACAGATATAAGTGGATTATACTGTATCAAGTAATACCTCTAATCTTCACTTACATGACCTAATTGTGTTGCAAGTGCCATAAAACTATTACTAAAATAGTATAAAACTAAAACTAAGCTAAAAATATAAATCAGATCAGAGAAACTTGTTGGATGTGAGGTTTACTGCTGAAAGACTTCAGCAATAAGTGTTGGTTGTGATGATATCATCACCGATCTCATCGGCAAGCTGTTCAAATGATCTTAGTTCAGTCAGCAAAATAATTTCAGGAGAGAACAAAAACTGTTTCCTTCTTTTAACAATTGGCAACGATAGCATTCCAAACTTCTATCTGCCCAGTTGTCTACCTAGCATTGAGCAATTTCACGTTAACATTTTAGAGTTTCATGACATGTCAAGCTTTTTTTGATGCATTTCTTTGAATATCTTGATAACAACTCTGAATAATCTTATAATTTTGATTTTGATAGAGCAGATACATGTGGAACATTTGGTTTCTGACCTCATGTCTTAGTAACTCGAAACGGGCAAAAATGTTGGATAGAACTTTGTAATTCTATGGTTGCAAATTGCTGGTACCTACCTCTCTGGTAGGCCTACCTACTTTATACATCTTTTCTCACTTTTTTCAACTTTTAGATTTAGAAAAAATATTTCTTAAGCACATGCAACCCATACCATACCACAGATTGAGAAGCAACTGTTAAAAAAAATTCAAAATTTGGGGCTTAGTACTAGTACATCTGGACAGGTGGTCGGTGAAATGATTCTGTGGTCGACTTGGCTGTGGAATGTGTGTTGTGTAAAATGCAACATTGAATATTCAGAGTACCATCAAAATTGTCCAAGATAGTCAGTGGTGTTGGTAGTCTAGTGGTTAGGCTACCAGACCTGTAATCGTAATATTGCGGGTTCGGAGGTTTGAGCCTCGGCTAGTTTCGATGTTGTGTCCTTTGGAAAGGCACTTTACATGAATTTCTCATTTGGCTCAGCCCTTTCAGAGAAGAACTTTAAACTGGGAGGTCCTGCCTGCTAGAGATACAATAAGATTGGATAAAGCTGACAACAATACACAAATCAGATGCATCTTTCAAGTATTTGCAGGAATTTATCGCAGACCTTTAGAGTTACATACATGTAAGTTTATTTATTATGCAAATTAAAAATCAGCAGCAGTACTGTTACTCTAAATAACCTAGTAGTGTTGGTATGGGCACTAAACCTATACCTTTCACCACTCATAGTCGCTCGCAGAGAATGTGGTTGTCTTAGACCAGCTGGATATCTTGGCCAGTGTCATTATACAGAAAAAACACCCCAGGAAAGAGGTCGTTTGTACAGATGATGTGTCTTGTACAGGTGTTCGTACAGGTGGTTGTCTTGGATGGGTAGTTGTTTGTGCAGATGATTGTCTTGGACAGGTGGCTGTTACTGTTAGAGCAGGTCATTGTGTTGGACAGGTTTCCATTTGTACAGGTGATTGTTTGTACAGGTGATTGTCATGGACAGGTAGCCGATAGAGCAAATTATTGTCTTGGGCAGGTGCTTCTTTGTTTGTGTGATTGTGCTGGACAGGCTGCCCTTAGAGCAGGTGATTGTCATGGACAGGTAGCAGTCAGGGCAGGTGATTGTCTTGGACAGGTGGTTGTTTTTACAGGTGATTTCTCATGGTCAGGTGGTTGTTTGAGCATGTTGGATTGTATCTGTGGCAATATGAACTGGGGAGAGTTAGCAACAGCTCTCTGGTTTATTTACATAGAATTTCCAAAGGGGTTGAATAAACTGTGCTTTTTTACTAAGCATGGCTGCTCTCATGTTTCTTTTGGTTTGGATCAGAGCCTGAGGTGGGATGTAACAATTTTTTCTTTCAAATAAATTCTGATGTTTTAGTTTTACACACCCATCAACAAAATTTTAATAATTTAGTAGGCAGGCTTCGACTCTAGGACCAACCCGAGTTGAGAGGGATACAACATTCCAGCAGAAAGACCGAGATACTCAATTAAAATTTTCCCAACACAGGAGTTGAACTCGAGTCCTCAGCCAGCGACGGGGAGGCGCCTTAACATTGTGCCACAGATGGAGATTAATTGGTCTATTGAAGCCGAATTTTCTGAAGGGGTTGAACAAACTTTTCTTTTCTGAGCATGACTGATCTCTTGTCTCATTTGGTTTGCATCAGAGCCTTAAGTTGGAATTTTATATATATAATGGGGGGGGGGGGGGGGGGGGTGTTGCTCTTTTTTCAAATAAATTCTGATCTTTTACACCCTCATCGACACAATCCAGATTCTTTAGAAGGCAGGCTTTGGCTTTGGCTTTGACCCTGCCTGTCAGGGCCAGCCCCGGTTGTTACAAACGCATAAAAGGAGGAGAGGTCAGCACGATATATGTGTGATAGGAAAGAAGGAGCAGAGCATCCACCAACCACCCACACTGCAATGTGTGAGGAGCTAAAAACTAATTTTTAAAAATATTTTAAAATCCAATAAACAATTCATAACATTTCAATGCAACAACAAACAAACCACAATTGTTTATTTCAGTAAAATTTTATTATTTTTTTAACCTGTAGAGTGAATTCAAAAATCCCATTCACCATTTTTCTCTGCTGCGTGTGTTCCATAATCCACAACACAAATACAACACTGTACAGCTGCGCCAATACGCAGCACAGAAGGAAAAAAAAAAATGAAACCAGTAAAGAAAAGTATCACATGAAATTGCAATTCATCTCCATACATCGTAATTTATATGTACCTTCAAGCTTATAGCCCAATTACTTTTGCTTCCAAACCGTCAATGTCTTGCAACAAGTGCAAGGTTTCGCAACAGAACATGGGAGAAAGATGAAACATCGCACATCATGAAATAGATGACAAACGATATGAATGAATAGTTTTATGTGAGAATAAAGAATGATGCCTGGCAATGAAATATTGTATATGAGAATGCTTCATGATGAGAACTGTAAAACCGTTTGTCCATACAAGTCTGTCACGTTGATGAAACTGGGTCTTCCATCAAAAAGTAAAAGTGTCTATGTACATTACATGCTAACATTATCACATACTGAAGTACAAGTAATAGTACTGGAGGTAAAGAAACAAACAAAAGGAAATTTTTTCTTCTCTCAATCCAGGACTGATCCTCCCTGCACCACTCAGAATAATAAATATTTTTGACTTTTACGCTGATTGCCCCCACAAGGGTGGCTAAACGAGAGATAACGGTAAAGAAAAGTTCATGTCACATCAAGAAAAGGGTACATAAACTGACACAATAAAACAAAAAAAGGAAGAAGATCCATACACATGAGCTAGTGAGAAAAGGAAACGAGGAAATTCGTAACATTTGTACGGGTGTCCATCTAAATTCTCCGGGTCTCAACCAGACAGAATTTTACAGCACTCGCAACTCTGCATAAGGAAATATGAGCGCTTCTAGACTGAATGAATCCAACTCTGTTCCATAAGCGTCATGTTGTTGACAATGAGACACAAAAATACTGACTGAAGACGCAAGCATGTGTCGTGAAGCCGAAGAGGAGGCACACCTGCAATGTCAGTGGCAAAGTCACCCAACAGCCCAGGAAAGCTAAAACCTACAGAAATGGTAATGGTATAGGTTTAACGCCCCCTATGAACACTATTAGGTTATTCAAGAGGTGGGACCTCTGAGCTTTACATCCGACTCTGAAAGGACCAAGCCAAATGGGAAATTCGTGTAAAATGCCTTTCCTCAAGGACTCGACATCGGACCCAGCTGAGGCTCGAACCCCTGAACCTGCAATCTCAGGAAAACAGGTCACCGTCAAGTAGCCAAACCACTAGGCCACCAAAGCCACAAAAAAAACTGAAGATGAAAGAAAAAAAGAAAAGTTCTATCCAAACTTGAAACAGACCTCGTTTTTTTCCCACTGCTTCAACTTCAATGCATTACTTTTATTCGTTTAAAATTCTATTTCTTTTAGTTTTCTAAGCAAACATTGCAGTAAGTCACACACCTCACGCTACATTCAAACCACAGTGCAATCAGGAAACTACCATTACAAAGCAGGGAAAACACACTTTTTTCAAACACATCTGGTACTACAGTCACATTTCTTCAAACACATCTTATTCTGTCACATTCCTTCCAATACACCTTGTGCAGTCTTCTACACGCTACCATAACACTGCACGCAGACATTTTTTTTTTTCATTCCAATCGCAGACTGAATGCACTTATTCGCCATAAATATCATCTATAAGAAAACAAGTAGACTCCCACAGGACAAATTATTGTGGGAAGAAGATAAGACTTCAGGGAAAACAGGTGGAATGCCAGGGAATGAAGGGGTAGAGGGGGAGGGCCCCTACGAGATAGCCTATCCCTCTCCAAGTTTTGTGAGGATTAATGGAGTCATGGAACTAACATTGGTTTGTTGGGGGGGGGGGGTTAAATAACCATTTGTGAAGTTGAATCAGGGTGAACAAATCAATGCCATTATTATAAAGGCAAAAAAAAAACCAACTGTGAGTATGAGCGTGCCTGCTGGCTTAGCATTATGGCACCATCAACAACTTTCATAACCACATCATTCGTGTGCCAGTGAGCAAAATCTACACGATCATTACATCGAGTGAGAGAAAAAAAAAAGTTTAACGCATAAAAACAAACCACCATTTCTTACCTCAGTGCAAAAGACTTAAAAACATTTCATCACTTCAGGCAGACCGAAGCCATCAAATATAAAGGGGAAAAAATGTTGCCCAATCCAACAAGAGATTTTTAAAAATGTAAAAATATTAAAAGCCTCTTCATCTACATTACCTAATTTATACTCCACAGCTCTACCGTGTCGTCCGTCTTTTTTTTAAGGGAGGGAGATGTCTTTGTGGTCTCCTCATCAACATGAGGCAGCATAACTATATTGTTCTTTAAAAAATAGAAAAGTTACAAAATAGCGTGCATATACATGTGACAGACTGAATGAACTGGTGTAATAGAAAGAGACAAAAATAGTTCCTGTAAGATAAAACAATACACGCAACTCAATCCCTGACAGCATAAAAGAAAGAAAAAACCCAAACAATCCCCAAAAATTACTGCCCTAAAGAAGAAAAAAACCCAACTGAACCAGCTGAAAAGACCAACCGACTAAAAGGCATTATCTGTGCCATCTTTTTCTAAAAACTTGGTACCTTGCACAGCTGGTATTATCAGAACACATCTCTTGACAAAAGACATCATCAAATCAAACAAACGAGAAGAATTACAATTTAAAAAAACAAAAAAACTTTGTGACATCACACAGGCACCCAAAATGAAGAGACTTAACGGACGTTTTCAGTGAACTCAAAAGCTCAGTAAAGCCCAAGAAACACATCCAAATACAAACAGAAAACAATCTCAACCCTGAAGAACTGACTATGGGTATAAATTAAACAACAAAGACATTGACCACGTTTTGTTTTGAAACCAAAGTCTCTGCTACATGAAATAATATCACTATGACTGAAAACTCTTAATTATAACTCTACATCAACAAAAGAACGAGAGAAAGGGAAAGGGAGGGACAGACAAACAGACTGACAAGACAGGCAGGCAGACAGACAGAGAGAGAGGGGGAGAGATACTGTAGGAAATAATAACAATAACTGTATTTATATAGCACACATCCATGCTCTATACCCTGTTCAGTTATTATTACTCCAGCAGACTCTAGGACACTCGGAAACATTCTCAGCTTCCCGGGGAGCCTACTGTGCAAGCAGCCGATTAAGAATTTAAGCACTTACATACTGACAGGCGAATACCCATTCCCACCTGGGTAAAGTAAGGAAAATTTGTGTAAAGTGCCTTTCCAAAGAACACAAAAACCAGCCCCTAACAGGATCCGAACACATGACCTTTTGGTTGCGAGCCCAAGAGCCTAACTGCAAGATCACCAACGCCCTGTGTTCAAAGAGGGGGAAGACGCCGTTATAAGGACATAAAACGAGAAAAGAGACTGTGTCAAAGGATGGGGGGGGGGGTTAGACAGAAGAGAGATAGTAAAACACACGAAGGAATGTGTGGGTTCCAAAGGGAAAAGGTCTGAGAGATAAAGAGAAAATAAAATACGGAAAAAAAGAGTCATCTTGACCATAACAATATATCAAAACAGGTAATGATATATATCCATATATTCGGAACACACAACAGAAGAAGAGGGGTGAAATCTGGGCCAGGACTTCTCCGTCGCATCGCAACGAGCCACGGTGGTAGGCGAATCAGGCTTAGCCCTTGAGCAGAGCGCTGACCACAGCCCGTGCGTTCAGATTGCGGAGGTCACTGTACGTCTGGCCCGTGCCCACAAACACGATGGGCTGACCCGTTGTGTACGTCATGGAGATGGCAGCTCCAACCTGAAGATAGATAACAGATATAGGCCTATATGGAAACTATCAAAAACCTGTGAGGCTTGTTTCCCCAAAAAATAAAACAAAGTTGATTCAGGAAAACAGCTTCTAAAATTGTGGCATACCCAGGCAGCTTCTGCCTGAGGTAAGATAACACAAGGCAACAAATTATAAATCTGAGGGGCTCGTTGGGGGGGGGTCAAGCTTTTCTTAATGCAATTTTTTCAACATCTTAATCATAGCTGCCACTCAGAATATTTCAAAAAAGAAGGAAATTCACGCCAAGGTGTACGTCCGTACTCCGAAGGACGGAGTAAAACCAGAGAGATCCAGAGTCAATATCTTGTAACATCTATTTTTTAGAAAGGAAGTGTCATATTTGTTGACCATACTACTGAATTAAAATGTATTTGAAAAAAAAAACAAGACACTAACAAGCATTTGACTCAGTTTGGTGACTAAAAATCCAGTGTTTGTTGCCAGCTAGCGTCTGATCTTTCACTTTCGACTTGTGCAACGATGTAGAGCAGTATTGGATTAAGGAGGCAACACCTTTGCCACTGTACGAGATTTCTAATATATCGCATCAAACGTAAAATACAGCACTCGGCTTGTTCAATTTTCTAATGAACTGTTAAAGTTGCACACCGTCTGCTTCTTTCTCAATCCAGCTTCATTAATTTTTGCATTCTGCATCGATTTCTCTTGAATTTCTGCCGTTTTCAATGACATCTCGGCGCGCCATCTTTCCAAAGCTCAATCGACAGTCGACACGATAGCTCCACAAATAACAATGAGAAACTTTAGCTCAAGGCACAGAATGGAAGCAAGAAGCTGCAGGCGGACATGGACACGTTGCATTTTCGTCTCACTCCGAGTTCCGTGTTTTCCGCAGGTTAAAAAAGTATTGCAATTTGCTACCAAGAGTGGTCCAGCAGAGGAAGGAGGAAAGTAGCAGGAAAAGCTAGATGAAGCGGAGGTAGCGGAGTTTCCGCTCTTTAGCGGAAAAGTGGCAGCTATGTTTGATAACAACTCTGAATATTCATAAAATTTTGATCGAACAGATAGAACATTTGGTTTTTCTCCTCACAGTCTATGTAACTCAAAAAATGTCATATAGATTTATGTAATTCTGAGGTAGCAGACAACCAAAGTGCACAAAGGTGTTGGTCCATCTGAGCCTTGCGTCCACCCAACCATTGATTCACAATCACTGACCTTGTCGTCGATGGTGTCGAACTTTGTGAGAATGATTCCGTCAATGAGACGAGGCTCGGTAGACTGGGAGTAGTCGGCGAGAGCCTGGTTGAACTTGCACAGTTGGTCAACGGCCTCGTTGCCCACCAGGGCCTCGCCCACAAACAGCACCAGGTCCGGTTGGTTCACTTTGACCAGCTGCAAACAACAAGTTTAGTTTTAGTGCGAGAAGTTTAACGGCACTTACAACACAATGAAGGTCTTTTAAGTACCGAAAATTAGAGATGTTACAAAAGAGTAACAAGCACAAAAATGTAGAAGAGATAAGGATTATAGATGAGGAGTTCACGGGAAAAATGGGAATAGTCACAAGCTGAAAATCGTGAGGGCATCAATTCTGAACGTTTGTTGACTCATAACTGTATTTCTGTACATGTACGTACCAGAAACTAAATTTTCAAACTAGCTTTATGCCAAATTTATCTGTTCCATTTGAAAGGCCTATATCCACTGAGCATTTCGGTACCATTCTTTAACCTCTCCGTCAACTTTTAAGAAAATTATAGTTGTTTAAAATTTGATCAAATTTGTTAACCCATTGATACCGGCAAACGCATAGGTACGCACGCTACCTTTCATGACGGCAAACGCATTTGATACGCATGGCTTTGTTTTGTTCTGTCACGGGACGAGCACGGGACCGATGGACTTGGTATGTTCCATAACGGGTACCTCATCCATTTATAAATACTATCAATCAAAGTCAAGCTTGAAAATATGAATTATTATTGTGTTAAAAGCTTTTTTGTAGACTACCCTATAAAATCAGAGGTCGTTAGCTCCTCTGAACAGCGAATTTTGCCGATTTTCGGGCCTTGGTTACGTGCGTTTCAATGCCGCCTACCCTATCATGTTTGGTACCGTCCAAAAGGTCATTCTTCCGCCCGTCATAAGAGTTCAAAATAGTCGTAGTAATATGACTCATCACTTTCCTATTCCCGCGGAAAGTATCGTGGGGTATGAGAGTAATGCGTGCTCTCATTGGCTCATTCTAAAACAATGACCGAAAATGTCTATAATTAGCACCGGAAACTGCCGAAGGCTGATGTAATTACTAAATATAATACCGAAAAAAGACCCGCGCATGCGCACAGCTTTACTTTTTGTCACATCCGTAAACAAGAATTCTCTTTCGCTTTCTCCCGGCTCGTCAAGTGCGTTACACGCTGATAGACTGTTTCACTGCGCTTGCGAGAATCTTTGCACAAAATGCCACGGAATCTTTTCAAGACGATATTTGAAAGGGAAACGATGTTGAGAATGGAGAGTTTAGCGACGGGATTGATGTGGAGGTGGACGGATCTGTTGAAGTCGCCCGTTGCGATTTGGAGGGATGCGTGCGGTTGTTCCGCTTTTATCAACCATGCAAGAAGACGGCGGCTAATACTAGATTTGGGGATTGTTTGACGACGCTGGGAACAAGTACGTCTTTTTTCAAGACCAGTGGACAACTATAAATCTTCACGAACGAACTGTTCATCAGTTCTGAGGTGTGTATCCCCAGTACCCCCCCCCTAGAATTACAGTTCTTTTCTCTAACTCTCTCATTGTTTCACTGTCTGCCCTCTCTCTGCCAGAAGACCATAATTGATTATTGGCCTACACTTGTATTCTTTTCTAAGAGTAAGCTGTAAATTCTGATTATATTTAGATCTATACTTTTTTGTAAATGATTTGAGAAAATTACTAGATCTAGATTAGATCTAGTTGTTCAAAACTTTTCAATGTCTTGAATGTCTATTACGGCTTGGCGTTTTTATCATTACCTAGCGGTATTAGGCTATCAGTAGGGGGTTTCCTCATTCAAAACAGCCTCGATGTATCAGTTACAGAAAAAAATAATAAACTATCAGCGTCTGTGATGTCACTGCACACTGATGATTCTTATTTGAATCTTACAAATGGAAAATGTTATTTTATCCTGGGTTCTAGGATTTCGTCAAGGACTTCGCCTCGGGCCTGATTGCAGACAGCACGGACAACAGACAGCCCTGCACCACATCAGACCCGGTCCACTCTTCCTCCAACTCCATGTATGATGGGCAGAACCCCTCTGGCAGCATGAGGAAAGTGTGCTAATTTTGTCGGCAGAAGAAGTTTGTCAGCAAAGAGCTGCAACCACTAATTTTAGCTATAGTGCAGTGTAACCCGCTCGTGTATGTAAAATAAACAGCCAAACTGGATGAAAACATAAACGTGACAGTTCAGTAAAAGCTCAACATGCTACAGAACAGTGTTTCATTCATTTCAAGACTACTCTGGAGGCCAGTGACACAAGAGAACTGTCCGAGAGGAAGCAGAAAAATTCAGACCTCATTCGGATCCGCACCAGAACTTTTTGAGGATTAGCCAAATTCATATCCAGTGTAGAATATGTGTGGCCAATGTGCTTTTTCTTTTCGTGTTTTAGAAAAAATATATTGTAATATATTGTGTGTATTCTTTCGTGGATTGTGTTTTCACTTTGGATTTATACTGTGTCATCTTGAATTTTGAACAAGCATCGATGGGTAAGTAGGACCTGCTGTTGTTATGATGTGTGACATAAATTAACATTTATTTATTGTTTTCTTTTAGTGATAATCCTAACACACAGTCATTCAATGTTTATACATTGTGGAAACAGATTACTTTGAGTATTTATGCAAGGAAAAAGAGGCAAATTCACAATCTCTTTTTTCTAGTCTGACTTTCAGACAGTCTGACACTCATAACGGGTGACCTTTTTCAAATTGACATAACTTCTGCAACAATGAATGGATATCTATACAATTTTTTTCAAAGTGAAGGGCTTTGAAAGCTCCACATTTTGTATGGAACAATGTGGTTGTTAGCAGATAAAAAAATGTTGTATTTGAGGGTTTTCAGTAGTACAATTTTGGCTATTTTTGAAAAAAAAAAATCCTTGATTCAAATTACTCAAATTTTTCTAATATTCATTCAAATTGCACAAAAACCACATGAACACATTCACAATTCAATTCCTTTTATAAAAATATAACTTTATGGGGGTTCAATCTTTAAATAACAGAGCTACAAGAGTTTTACTGAGGCTACCCCAGTTTGCTGGTCCATTTGCTGGAGCACAGGTAAAATGCCCAGTTCCTGGGGAGCAGCCCTCTGGCAAGGGCCTTAGTCAACAATGGGTTAAAGTCAGTCACTGGCTGCAACCCCATGTTTGACAGACAATAAAAAAAAGTACCAAGAGAGTAAACATCTCCACATTAACAGAGTACAATCACTATAACAAATATATGGAGCCTAATTTTTTCAAGACTGTGAGATCATTACAAATCAGTATTTTATCACCTCAAACACGATGATCTGTCGTTATTTTGACAAAAACACTGAGCGTTGACCCGGCAGGCGCCACACCAGCCCCCGCGGCGAGCGAATCGGCTCTATACTGTAGTGTATCACGGAAGCGGGGTTGCATGCTTTCCGAGTCTCGCGGAAGGATTGATGAAAAACAATTCCAAGTTGATTACTTTATTCTAATAGAAAATAAACTGATCTTTCAATTGATATTTTTTATAAGCCGGTATTTTACATATTTTGTGTAAAAAGTGATCTTTAAACATTTTGACGGTATTTTTAAAAGCTTTCTATTTAGACACCAAAGACTAAACATATATCACGGGAAAGCCCGTTTAAAGCTCTACAGTTCTCCGTCAATGAAAAGACGGTATTTAATCATCCCTCGTTCCGCGAAGCATTTGAATGCACGCGTGTCAATTTTTCAACCGGCCGACCACGCATTCCGAACGCGAGGGGGTTCGCTTTCGTCTGCAATTCTCCAGCTCCTAATAATCGGACATATAAACAACTTACACCATTGAACGAGGAAAAGCTGCACTTTTACAAGGTGTATGGCATTTGGTGTTTTATAGTGAAAGAGCAAAGAAACAGCGATCGGAATTACCCCGATTTCACCGATACCACCCGGTCAGAAGGCCGCGAGGCCGTGTTTACGCTACCTAGTACATGTACTACTGTTGGTTGATTATTATCGTTAGACTTCCCATTAAACAAACATAACAATTACCCACCAATCAAACAGATATGAAGTTATGAGTCCACAAACTTTTAAAATTGACACCCTCAAAATTTCCAGTTTGTGACTATACTCATCTTTCCCATGGACTCCTCAGATGTTTGATCAGAAAGAAGGAGCAAATCACACCTCAGCAATTCCAGGTTAAGAAGATTGCCCAGAACAGAGACTGGTGAGAGCCTTTTTTGGTAGCCTATACCCAGTACCAGGGGGTGAAAGAGAGAGAGAAATGGATGGAGAAGCATGTCCACACAATAAAGGTCATCAAGTGCAGGCAAATAGCAAGACAGACAGAGAGATAAAAAGCGGAAAATAACAAAGCATACAACATTAAATATTCTGGATGGAGAGCCAGAGGAAGACCAAGGCGACGATGGAGTGAATCTGTGGCAGACACCCTCAGAGCTCACGGGATGTCCCTCCTACAGGCCACTCGCCTTCCTGCAGACAGACGCCTGTGTCTCCCCGCGACACCAACCGGTACAAGCGGAAGAAAAAAGTAAAAGTAAAGTAAAATAACAAAGCAGTAGAACCTACCCCATGTCAACTCCAACCATCCTGGAGAGAGAGAGAGAGAGAGGGAGAGTGAGAGTGAGAGTGAGAGAGAGAGAGAGAGAGACAGACGGACAGAGACAGGTAAACTGAGAGAGAGAGAGAGAGAGAGAGAGAGAGAGAGAGAGAGAGAGAGAGAGAGAGAGAAGACAGAGAGAGACAAGAAAAGAAGACAGGCAGAGAGAGAGAGAGAAGACAGAGAGAGAGAGAGAAACGAGGGATGGAGAGAAAAGACTACTACTGGAACAGTACGGCACACAACTCACTTTGCTGAGGGCTCTCATCAGGGGCTCGTTGTCCTGCATGCGTCCAGCAGTGTCCACCAGCACCACATCAATGTGGTAGTCACGAGCTGGGGAGCGACACGTGCAAATACCACAATGAGAAAAAATCCAGGATTCTTTTTTGGTTTTAATAAGAGACAAGATTGCCCTATCAGACATGGTATTGGAAACCAACTGGAAAAAGAAAACAAAGGAAGACCAACTGGAAGCTATAGAGGCACAATAATATGGGATGAGGTATTCAATCACCCAGGGCCTGGATTTGCCGAAATTGGAAGATGTGGCCAGGGACAGACAAGTGTCGACTGCTCTCCGCCTTATGTACCTGACATTATAGGGAGAGAGTAAGTAAGTAAAAGTTTTAAGGCACTTGCAACACAATCACGTCATATAAATGCTGAAGATTAGAGGTGTTAGGAGAGAGTAACAAACAGCAGCTTACACTGTATGCTTCCAAAGAAGTTGAAATTGTTTCAGTATGCTTTTAGATCGGCTGGGGTAATAAATACAGATTGTAAAGCGCATGGAGCTAGCTGTTGAACAGGAATTTGCGCTATATAAATTCTATCTATTATTATCATTGTTATTATTACAACATTATCAAGAAGATGCTCACCTGATGAGATGGCCTCCATGGCGATGCCGGCCGAGTCCTTTCCGTAGCCACGCTCGTACAGCTGCACCATGTCGCGGCTGTTCCTCTTCTCGGGGTGCAGGGCGTTCAGTTTGCGGACGTGAGTGCGCAGCTGCTCCACGGCGCCGGAGCGGAAAGTGTCGCAGGCGGCGATGAGCACGCTCAGGCCATTCTCCACCAGCCAGAAGCACACCTGTTTTGTTATATTAAGCACAAGTTGGGGTTTGTTCAGGGTGTCCAGTAATATTTCCAGAAAAAATTTACTACCTGGAAAAGAAATTTACTACCCAGCAAATCAAGCCCCATACCAGCTCGAAAAAGGGAGTTCATTTGCGCCATCATTAACATTATATAATTATTACATAATATATGGAACGAAAACAACACACAACAAAGTCCAGTCGACAAAATGGAGGATAGACAGACGACCGCAAGCTTGCTTGCCACTAGATTTAGTTTTAGGAAGGTTTTTACGGCGCTCGCAACTGCATAGGTCATAATATGAGCGACAAGGGATGGATGTCAACATAGAAGTCCAAACAGGGAATCAAGCTTCGACTATCAATTAAGGCACCCCGTAAATAGTAGTTCACAAGAGTGACAAACATACAAAAGATGTAGAGGAAAATGACGATAGTAAAGAAGAGGACAGAAAAAGCAGCAGTTCCCCCTGTGTTTGTCCAGCAAAATATGAGCATGACATTGATAAATCAGCCCATTTACAATTCTACTGACTACTGTGCATAAGAACATGTAAATATCCTCTCTTTGGGAACGGCCTTAAGACACTTCAGTAAGTAGCACTGCCCCGGTGGTGGTGGGAGGGGGAGGGGGGTAGATTTAGACCTAATGTGTACACACAGGGTGACTGCCAAACCCGCTTCTCAATTTTCCAGGGGGTCATCCATTTTGCAGGGCCATGTTATACAACACACACACACACACACGCGTAAAATATATTCAGTCAACATCTCAGTGTCGCATTGGGGGTCTTGTTTGACTTAAGTATTTCAGTATTTTCCTCTCATTATTATATATTTTAAAAATGAATCCTGCTTTGAGCGTTCGGAGGGGTCTTGAACAAGAATTTCAACTGTCAAGAACCAGTCTGGGTGTCATGACACATAATATTATGAACATGAAAGACAAAAATTATTGCTCAAACTAAAAGTAGAGCAATAACTTGAATGGCTCAGGTAGACCTATTCAGTGTGAGAGGTGTAAGAACTGTGGGAGGGCAAGAGGCAGTGACACTGAAAATCTGCCAGTCTTGAACAGAAAGCTACAAAAGTGTTTTAATTAACTACAGGTATCACCCAACCAAAGAAACTCGAACATTTTATTTCAATAACACGGCTTACAAGGTGATCCAGATTCCACACAAGGCCTGCAACCAACGCGCGCTTTGCAGAGGGCTCTAAATGTAATCAAAATTCTGAAATTTGCTTACAAGTTTTTGTCCTCTGGTGTTGCCTTCAGCCCCTCCCCCGAGTGTATCTCTAAAAAAAATCAGTAATCCCTGCCCCATTCCTATGCTTCGCAACGCTCAGACTTTTTAATGAACTTTGGCGACCCCAACATATGCCCGTGCTCACGATGCCGTATCTTGGGGTGCCTCACACGAAGGTTCACTGACCGGCCACGATGGCGAACCTGATGATCTAAAAATCGGACAACGCTTGTATTTTCTTTTAACCCACACATACACACACACACATACACACACACACACACACCCCCACACACACACACACACACACACACACGTGTCAGTGTGGTGACGAGTCTGAGTAATGATTGAATTTGAATTTGCACTGAGACACAGCGTTTATACTGTACAACCTGCATGTCACAAATGTTGCGTTATCAGTCTATCGCCGGCAAATTTCCGGGTGGTAACGAAAGTGAAAGTAGATATCTTGATTTTCCCGATCGAGCCTCGGTGTCACATACACTTCGGCCAGTCGCCATAGCCGCCTTTTCGCGTTAAACGTACTCTCAGGGCGGGGAAAAGGTGAATGAATATTATATCACAATCGCGACCGACAAAAACGGAGTCATGAATCGTGGCTAGGGTTCACTGCAAAGTCTTGCTGTCTTCATCACTCAGTATGCAGGCAAATTTACGACCGTTTACCAAATGTTTACTACCTTCAAGGCAAATTTACCACCATCTACGACCTTTACGACCAGGGTGTCGAATTTACGACACTTAAGGTCATATACAGTGCCAAAGATTATAGACGTTACAAGAGAGTAACAAACACAAAAAAGAAGGAGAGATCAGGATGACCGTCACTTGATAGGAAAGAAGGTGCAAAAATAGAACTTTGTAACTCAAAGATAGCGAGTAGTTAACAACATTTCACTACCTCAGAATTACAAATGTTCTGACATTATTGGCTGTTTTGAGTATCTAAGACCATGAGGTCAGAAAACAATTGTTCTATCTAATCTATCAAAATCATCTGATTATTCGAAATCATTATCACGTTATTCAAAGAACTGCATGTTGAGAACATTAAAAATTTTAATGTTAAATTTCTCAAAACGAGGTACTGAGCAGAAAGAACTTTGTAATTCTGGGGTAGCGACTTGAAAGAGTTGAGAATGCGCCCACTCCAGTGCTGACCTTGGCTAAGTTGGTAGACTTCCCCACTCCGTTGACCCCACAGAAGGTGACGACGTAAGGGCGGCGCTGCTGTTTGGCGTCCATGGCGTCGCGGAGAATATCCACCCGGCGGCGAGGGGAGAGAATCTGCACACACGACTCCTGCAGGGTGTTCTTCACAGTCGAAGCGATACCTTCCGTGAGAATAATACAGGGAAGTATACAGTAGTCTCCGCCTGAGATCCCGGGGCTCGGGAGCAAGGAAAATGCGGGACCTTAAGCGAACCCGGATCTTAGCCGACGAACCCAGGGAAGAATCTATGGTGACCCATGTTAAGGCTCACAATCGGTAAAATGGTCTCCTTCCACTGTAAAATGAACTGATTTGACCCCTGGGTGGGTTTATGACATATGGCAAGCAAAGGCTGGTTAACCTTGATGACCTATGACAGTGCATAGTGGCATGAGGAGTGCCATTTTCACTTACTATCCAATCGTAAATCTCAAAATCTATTCTTATCCAGTTGCACCTCCCCTTTACCTGTCGAAAATTTATAGGTTTCCATCTCTAACCGAGTTCCCCCGTCTTTGTCGTTATGCACCATTACATTGTGACCACACCAATTAAAATTCAGCCTATCTCGCAAATTCTGTAACAGAGAAAACTGCTGCAATGGTCAAGGAAGAGTTCACGGTTCTATGTGATTCCGCCTGGAGCGATGTGATGCAAGTTTAGGTGGAAAGCTCAGATGCGAGTGCGATGTTTGGGGAAACAAACGTGTCGGTCAGTTCACACCTTGTGTTGATCTAGTCTAGAGCAAACATTGTCCTGCTTCATTGAGTTTAACAACGCTTATGTGATCACATTCACGAGAGGGGTTGATCTTTGACGCGACGGGCAGTTCATTGATCTCAACTTTTCCCTCTCGGTAGATCGGCTGTGCCCGCCCAGGGTTTTATTCCATAAATTATTATCAGAAATTCGGGATCTTAGCCAAATGTAGACCTTCAGAGTGAATCAGAGCGGGATCTTTGGGGTGACTTTTGTATAGTAAAACTTGTTTTCTTAAAACAGGGAGATCTTAAGCGAACCGGGAACGTAAGCGGTGGGTTTCTGCACTCCTGTAGACTAATATGTGTCGATATGTTTTTTAATATCAATCAAGCAAGAACAATGTCTACAGCAAAAGCAATCATTGGAAGATAACATTATCGTAAGCCTCATTGAAAACTCCCACACTTAAAAATACTTGCTTATGTGATAGTTTTCATCCAAAGAGTGTATGAAAGCAAATTCATCCACTTGTGTGCTGTGTTGAGATGAAGGTCTTGTAAAGCGGCTAGAGCTGTATTGTACGGAAGAAGACCCTATAAAAGTCATCTTCATTTTTATTATTTTAAAAAAAATTTATTGAAATATCTAGTGGGTCAGTGACAACTTTTTTATAAATGTAAACTGAAGAGGCGGAGAAAGTTGAAGAAGGAAGGGGGTTGTTAAAAGAACGACCTACTTCCAAAGGTGCCGAGAACTTTGCCTTCAAGTTTCGCTGAGACGGACTCGCACAGCTTGACAGCAATATCAGCCGCCACATTCTTCGCTGGAGAAACAAAAATATACAAGAATATGAAGAGCGGACATTTTTTAAAATAGTAAGGAGGAGGAAGAGGAGGAGGAGGAGGAGGAGGAGAAGAAAAAGAAGAAAAAAAAGAAGAAGAAAATACAGAAAGAAAAACCGAAATGACAAGATGACTTTCGAAAGCATTAAAAGATTTGATCATTTTTTGTATTTCCATGCAGAGTTCCAGTTCCTGGGGTCATGAAAGGCAAATGCCCTTTCACCCACTGTTTTAAGTTTCATTGGTGATAAAAATAATTTCTTTTTGTCAAACAAAGACCATAAACTTCCAGGTGGAAGGTACATTTTACACCAGTTTGATCAAATTGAACATATCGTCATGGTGCTGAACAACTAGCCTAAGTCATTTTTTTCCCTTTTAAGAAAACTTAAACATTTTAATTTCTTCAATAATGATGACATAAGCCATTTTGCAATTTCTCAAATTTAAAAAAAGTATCGACACTTTTAAAAATAAATTTTAATAGTATAAATTCATAAAAGGCATAAGTCAGAGCCATTGCGCAAGTCTGACATAGGCCAATTTTGTTCAGCACCATGACGATATCATTCAAGAACATGGGGCAAAGAGTGGCCAACTTGTACATAATTCTTTTCTCAACAGGGAGTCAGAGCAGTGTTCATCAAAGAGGGGCTAGCAGGTAGTTAGGAAGTTTTGAGGCAGATTTGTCACAAAAATTTCAAACACCACTTTGCTACCTTAGAATTACAAAGTGCTATCTGACATTTTTGGCCATTTTGAATTACCAAGACCATGAGGACAGAAATCAATTTTTCTATCTGCTCTATCAAAATCTTGAGATTATTTGGAGTCGTTATCAAGAAATTCAAAGAATTACATTCGAAAAAACTTGACATGATGTGAAACTCAAAAAAATTTTACGTCAAATTTCTCAAAACAAGATACTGGGCAGATAGAACCTTGTATTTCTGAGGTAACGATTGGTCTGCAGTTCTACCTATGAGGTGGTCCTTCATCTTTTCCAGGGCTGGCTGGAGATCCTCCTTGGACAGAGTCTTGGAGCCCACAAGGTTCCGGAACATGCTGAACATTCCACCGCCACGAGATTTCCTGCAGTTAAGAAATCAGAAGTATACCGAACCAATGATAATTTAATAATAATCATGATCATCATCATAATAAACACTGGGATTTTTAAATTCATTAATTAGAATTATTTTCATAAGAAAATAATGCTTTGTGGGAAAAACCAGCTCATTTGAACAGTGTGAAAAGATGTTTGCATGAAAGATGAAGGACTTGTTCCTTGATAACCTTCTCTAGTTCTTGGTGCCCAACTGGGTCAATCTGTTCAAATTTCATTGGATGAACATCTAGAGTTACTAACGCTACTTGTTTCGAAACGAGTAGAGCTACCAAAGCTACGCATTTTGAAACAAAGCAGAAAGTTCTAGACGCAAAAGCCTTCACAAACACAAGCGCAGACTGGCCCCATTTTGTGAGGCACAACGACCCCAAGCGCCACCTATAGGCGAGCGAAATGCAACACTCATCCTCTCGGCCTTCTGGCCAGTTTTGTTCAGCAATGGGCGTTCTAGAGGAAAAACCAAACCACTGTCTTTCTTCAGATTCTCATAGGACAAAAAAAGGTAAGACAATGTGAAATTGATGTTCTAATCTAGAGTCTAGATTAGAGCTAAACTAGAGAGATCTGAGTCCTGCCTTTAAGCTTTGTTTACTCTCTGCATCACGCATCCATGACTCTGACCAAACCTTTGTGCTCTGTACTTTGTTGTGTGTGGGCCCTTTCCATAAGGGGTAGATCTAGATTCTAGATGTAAATGTTATATAGATCTATATGTTTTCTGAGGCGTATGTAATTATGTAATTTGTTCTTTAGCACAACATAGAGAGATCAGTATTTTGCATCCAATTTGTAACTTGTTATGACGTATATGGGCCATTTGCCTCGAAAGTCAATAAAGTCAAACTCAATTCATTTCTCTCTCACCACACATACTCATTCACACATGTACGCAAGCACGCACGCACACATTTTATTAAATCAAGTAACATTCACAAAACTAAAAGCAATCAATACGTGTACCATATGTCCTGACCACCTGTGTACATTTTATCATCATCACGGCTACCATCACATCATCATCATTATCAAATCATCTTCATGAAAATCACAACAACCACCACTACAACCATCCAGTGGCGGTTGGTGGACCAAAATTTGGGTGGGGCTAGATTGCTTCCACTTCTTTACTACCAAAAAGCAAGCAATAACAGCCCAACAGTGATGATTTTTCTATACTCACGGTGAGCCAAGGCATTTTGAGAACCATTCAAAGGAGGGGAATCAACTTTGTCTTCCATCCCTTTATTTTAAGTTGAATTCTTGTGGATGGCGGGGACGTAGCCGTTTTACCCCCAAAAAATTTCTAACTACATATAATTTTCATTTAATGAAAAAGTTGCCTTAAAAGTTGTTTGACCTGATATGTAACACTTAAATCTCACACTCAGCACCTGAAGCATATTATTATTCCATCTATGAGCTGGATTCGGCCGAGAAGTCGAGGGAAATTGAAAGCACCGAACAAAGGTTCAATGAGCGCATGTGATTGTGTCACTGGGAAAAGAGTGTCGTAAACATTCCCCCCATTGTCAAGGCTAGGCGAGCGTAGTGAGAGCGACTGACAAAAGAAAAATTGGTTAGTTTGTTATATCGAGTTAAAAAGACATACTTCTATGTTGTATTTGTTGTATTCTCTCTTTCTCTCTCTCATCTATCTCCATGGGTGAATGTTTGTCATTATAACTGTAGTAGCCTACTCTCCTAGATTTCGTGATAGTCAATGTCAAGGCCTAGATCTGGATTTAGTAGATCGTGAACCTATGCACCCGGTACCGGTACACTATCCTTTGATCTTATCAGTCATTACCGAAGTGAGACTATTTTTAAACCTAATGTTTTTCCTTTAAAATAGTTTAGACCTTGATAGATTATCGGAATACATTGATCATTACTTTAGCTTGGTAGACAGATCTACATAATTATTTAGATCTAGATTACAAAGGGCCCTAGAGTAGGATTCAGTAGGACACTCTCATACTCTATCCAACAAGCAGTGCTCCCACCAGCCGAAGCTGTAAAGTAAGGAAAATTGTGCAGGGGGTCTGGGGGCCGCACAGGCCCCTAGCACGGTCCAGGGACAGAGCCCCGGTGGGGGTTCAAGGGGCGAAGCCCCAGAAGAAATTTTAATTTAGTGCTTTTAGAGGGTTGAAAATGGCATTTGGAAGCCTGTTTGAAGAGATTGCCTGCAAGCCACAACATTTATTTTTCCACCAACAATTTGTCTTGTTTGATTTCTTCACCAAGATCTACATAATATATTTCCATTGATGGCAATGTTTAAAAGCAGGTTCCCGTTCCATTGCTACTATAATTCAATTAATTTGTCACCGCACCATTGATAAAAGGCAAAACTGGGAAAAATGAATAGATATGTACTTTCACAATACAGTTACCCAGTGTATACTCTAATTTTCCATAAATTTCACGCCTGAATGTCGCATGTCACAACCTCAGAACACCACTTCAAATTATTCTTGACTTTAGTAGTTGTAGGCTGGTTTTAGCATAAATTTCTTCCATCGCTGCCCTTATCACATTCCCGTGCCGTAGAATCTTCGTATTGATCATTTCTCTAGATCTAGATCTAGACAAATTTGTAAAAAAGTTTCTTTCTGACATTTACTGTCTAAGATCACAAGTCAATTTACTTGATCAACGTGCAGATTTTCCTGCCACGGCAACAATCCGAAGATAGACAGACAGAATGAGTGAATGATAGAAAGGAGGAAACTGGCACAAAAAGTTCGCCAGATTTTGATCAATCCACAGGTAAAAATGTACTTTCGACAAGCCCGCAATGAAAGCCTGGGGCATAGCATAATACTAATAATGGCCGATTGCAGGAAATGCGCAATCTGACAAGTTTCTATAACATAAACTTATTGCCGAGAGAATTACCGTAAATATCCGTAACTTATACTAGTTCTAGATGATACGAAGGCGAGTACAGATCTTTTGCAACGGAATTTCGGTAGTCCTACGCTGTCGCAGCTTTTTACAGAGGGAGTTGATAATGATGGAGGAACAAGTACAGAACTGGCAGAAAGTACGGATTTCCATAAAAATACGTAAGAGTGGAAGCACTGAACAAGCCCAAGGCCAAGCCATCGGGGCTCAGTCACACGCTCGCTGGGGGTGTGGCCTTTTTTACGCTGGCACATTTTCTTTAGAGAGGGAAAGAGGCAGCTGCAGCATCTTATGGTAGGGTATACTATCTTTGCCCACACACACTTCGGCTGTGGAAACACGGGCCTACTGTACACTCAGCGCATGTAAGCTACACTTAATCATGACCCACGGGGAAGCGAGGACGCCGGAACTTGCAAATCGGTGTATATCGATGCAGGACAAAAAGAAAAGGGCTCAATCTTCCTAATCTCAATCAGTAGCAGTTCACAACATGAATGAATTGAACGGTTCTCCAGAACAGAGGCTTCTCTTTCATCCTACTTCTTTTACATGGCTCAGCCGCATTTAGCATGGGAGGGAAATGTGCTGGCTACACTATCATAAAACTTTGATGTTAATTGACTAACTGACTGTAAGTCTTTTTTTTTTTTTGTTTCAGTAAAAATTTTACAGCACTTGCGATGATTTAGTAAGAGTTTTACAAAAGACAACAGATGTTTGATAGGAAAGAAGGAGCAAACCATACCAGAGCACCCACCAACCACCCACTCAGCACTTGCAAAACAACAAGTTCATTTAAGCGCTGAAGAATGGATGTGTTGCAAGAGAGTAACACATGCAAAAAAGGAGGAGAGATAAGGACAATAGATGTTTAACAGGAAAGAAGACACAAACCCCACCAGAGCACCTGCCGAGACCCCTGATTTACACAGTATCAATATACACAAATGCTTCCAATATTGGGGGGTTCTCTTGAAATTTTTGTCATATTATCAACTGCTTTTCAAATGACAGGCAACATTTACATGAGAATAATGCCACAACTTACCCTGCTGTTTTAGTCTTCTGATGAACTTCCTCTTCCTCTTCTTCCTCCTCGAAATCATCATCGTCATCGTCATCGTCCTCAGGCTCGATGTCTTGAAGTTGGCCTGACATCTTTCCAACCAGAGCTTGCTGCGTGGTGAAAATATCCAAAGTTAACAGTTTTATTGGTTTATTTACTTTACAAAATGTTTTACAGCACTTGCAACACAATAAGGTCATATAAGTGGGGAAGATTAGAAGCGTTACAAGAGAGTGATAAACACAAAAAAAGGAGATATAAGGGCAACAGAAGTTTGAAAGGAAAGAAGGAGATCCGCCAACCAAACACTAACATTGTTGTTGAGTCAGGCTTCACGCAATAATAGTGACATTTCACCAACCTTAATTCAAAACTATCCGAGATCTTAACTATTTTAAAATAAAAGCATTCAGTCAAATCTACCGGTAACACCCTCCAGCCGTTAATACTAGTCAAACAAAAGTAAACTTCCCGAGAGACAAGTCGTGGCCTCAGAACTATTTTGTCCAAAGTGTACTTAAATAAAGAGTGACTTTGGACAAAATGGTTCTGAAGCGACGAAGTAAACACATTTTTAATTCCAAAATAACCTTGATTTTGACAAAATAAAACGAATCAGTTCTAGAATCATTTCGGACCAGTTTCCAGACAATCGCACCTCAGCCTTCGTTGGAACTGCTGCGTCGTCCTCCTTCGTCTCGCTACGATCCAACTCGGCAATGTCCTTGTTGGAGACACTGTCATTCCACTTGGTCGCTTGCTTACCCTTACGCTTTGGAGCCTCCGGGCTTTTGCTGAAAGAAGGGCAATGGAAGCACATAAATAAAATAAATTAAAAATTTCAGTAACATACATATGACTATAGATAGCCTTTCACTACTTGTTTGCATGCATTACTTTTTCCTATACAATTGGATAACTAACTCTATCTCTCTCCATCCTTCCCTCTTTCTATATTCATCCAACTATTTGTACATAATTATTTAACTTATCCCTTCGTCTAAAATGACTGTTGGGGAACCAAGGGTGATGGAGCAACCACTTTTCTCCATCCTTCTCTATCCCAGACTGAACATTCTTGAACTCCAGTCTTTTCAGGAGTTTTCCAAGGCTCTAAATCCATTTGACTCTGTTTTATCAGAGACAGACATTAAATTCAAAGGCTTCACCGCTCAAATAAACTAATAGTATTGATAGGGGCGTTAAACCTATACACTTGCTTTTACTTAAATTACTATTATTATCATTATTATCTTTTGAAAAGTACAGTATAAGCAAAAAGACTGCATGTTGTTACCAGGCAAACAAACGCTTTGCAAAATCCCAAGTTCATGTTTTTAAGAATATTATACTTTTGATAATAACTTTCGTATTTACTTCAAAGTAAATCTTCTTGTCTTGGTAACAACATTCAGTTTTCTTGGATCTCCTGTAAAATTGTGAAAATTGCATATACTGTACATTTAAAAATGGCGCCAGACAAACCTTGCTCGCACAATCAACCCTTTCACTTAATTACCAGAGGCTCTTGCGGTCCGGCAGGTTCAAAACCAGACAGCGAGGAAAAATTTCCTTCTTTATAATTTTCTCTTTGAAACCCCCTTTCCTGCTCTCTAACCATGTTCTGTCGTCTGCTTTCGTCTCCACTTTCTGTCCCATCCCACCTCCACCAAAATTTTTGCCCCCTCATCCAGGCTCCTGACTCTTTCTGCAGCCTTTCTACTGCTATTCCTTGGCTCCTTCTTACTACTGTCTTTCAGCCACACCCCTGATGTGAAGCCCCGGTTACACGCAATGATAAATTGTATCAGATTCGTTGTTGATGAGAACTATCTGTTTTATCAAACTGTGTTGTCTGTTCACACGTTCCAATCTATCGTCCAGTTTTCTTTCGATCGAGGAGATTCCTTGTCATAAAGCCACCATGTCTCTTTGCGACAACAGCGATTTGCCTGCACTCTATGTGAAGGTTTCGAGCTCTGGACCAAGTGAATGAAAGGCGAACACTGTACCTCTAGATCATGAGAGCCCCCCCCCCCCCCCCTCAACATTTTGATATAGCAGAACAGTGTCTTTAGAAAAGGGTGGCCATACTGTAGGCCTACCGTGTTGTGTGTAGAAGTAGAAGCTTTGACTTTGACTTGACAGCAGATGTGCAAGGCACCGAGTGACCTTAATTAGACCTGCATGTGAGCCTCAACCAGCTTGTCTGAAAATTTTGCGCAACCATAAGAGCTTTTGTGGGTGTCATAAGGAAGGACTTCCGAGTAACGAGCGACCACCCCAACAAACACAATAAAGAAGAGACCTAACCCTAACCCTACCCCTAGGCCTACCCCAAAAAAGAACCTGCAACGGGCCTCATGTAAAAAGGCCAGCACAAGTCCAAAATGAAAAAATGAAAATTTTTTTTTAAACCACACTCCAAAACAAACAAGGAGCATCGTATGGCCTAGATTCTACATCTACATTTCTATAATAGGGTTTGATACAATAACACAATAGAATTGGAATATGAATCCTCCATAAAGATCTAGTAATCTAAATAAATCTAGATAAAGATCTAGATCTTGTAAAACAAGTGAATAGGAATAGGCCTTGAACTAGTAATCCGTATCTGATTCCGAACAGAGGGACTCAGCTGAGTCTAGATTCTAAATAAATAAATAATTCACCCACCTGATGAAATGCTTTTTCGGAGTGCTTATTGGCCCACATGGGCATATAAAATTTCCCATAGAACATTTATTATTTGCCCTCAAAATTGCGAGTTATCTCCCCTGTGTTTGGCGGCGCCCCCCCCCCCCCCCCACCCCCTCAAATCCACAAATGATAATTTAAAATGAAAATACAACAGCAAAATCCACAATAAATATCAGAGAAATTATTTTATATTATAATTATACACTTCTCTAAGGCTTAAGTTAATATTATATTTTACACCTGAAAGTAAGTCAATTTCTACTATAATATTAGGGAAGTACAGATCTAGATCTTGAATGACTCCTAAACCAACAAGATCCCAAAAGATAACAAAAACTCATTTGTGTTATTAAGGATACAGAATGCTAAAAGTAATAGCCGTATTTATTATTTCTTATTTTTAAATCTTAATAATCAAAAACTACTACAGCTAGAGAAAGAACGAAAAGTCCTCTCATCTTCAAAAATAGCTCAACAAATAAGTCCATCAATCACATATTTTAAATTGAGAATGTATAGCTTTACAATCTAATGCTAAAAAAAAAAAGATGAACAATAGCTAAGAAGTTAGAGAACAAGTTGGGACAATACCATGTATGAAATACTTTGAAAAACAATGCATTAAACGGCCCATGTGGGCCAATAAGCTCCAGCTTATTTGCCCATGTGGGCCAATAAGAGCAGCCATGCTTTTTACCAACATTAATATTACAGCACAACCTATGATAGGGTGTGACACAATAGAATTGGAACATGAATCCTCCATTGAGGTCTATAATGATCTATATAAATCTAGATCCAGATCTAGATTCTATTAGAAAAGTGAGTCGGACTTGAATGAATCCACACGATCTGAACAATTGAATTAGATCCACACGATCTGAACAATTGAATTAGTCAACAAACGAAATTCAAAATGGCCGCTCGTGCACGAAACTGAAAGTAGATAATTTAGGTCGCCGTCCTTTTTCGTATTCGCATTTCTACTCAGGTTCCGACAATTATGTCGGAAACGTCGACGTCGGCAGTCGGCACGAAAAAGAAAGTGCCGACAAAGCCGACGGGAGAAAAAGGGGGCGCTGGCAGTCGGCCAGGCCTCGCACTACGCACATTGACCGATACAGGTGGGACTAGCGATAGCATCTGCCGGCTCGCTGGTCGGGTCGCAAATGTCGGATTTCAGACGATTGTCGGCAAACATGCAGGTCTACTTAATGCACAGCGTCACCCTTGACTAAATAATAAAATTGCTAAGGATAGGTAAGATCTAACACCTAGCCTTCTCCGCTAAGTTACGCACATAAAAGATCCCTAGGTGGTCCCAAATTGATAAAAGTAGGCTTCGGCTGCCACCCACGAAAATTCAAAATTAATTCCTACCCAACTGAAAATTTTTAATGTGTACAGCCCTCTTATGACTGTATGCATTAAACAGCGCCATAGAACACTTACCAAAACAAAATAAAAAACTGAATTACCTGGCAGCTGGCGTTTTCTTCTTGCCTCTCATCATGAGCTTCTGCAGGTTCCTCTGCCTTGTCTCCTCATCCAGCACACCATTCTCTGACGGCACCTCCGGGGTGTTGGAAGCCGATGACTGCGACGAATTGGACGATGGATTTGACGCTACCGACTTAGGAGAGTCGTTGCTGACTCCTGTGACACACGACAAATTGAACTCACTTACAATGAATGAATAAATAAATAAATAAATTACACTTCAACAATCTTCAAAGGGCCGTGTGGCAAACATGCATACACACATAATCACATAATTACATATCAAAACCCACAAATAAACAGACAATATTACACCGATGCAAAACAAATTTATACAAATGCATTACTAGTTGCTACTGTGCAGCATCTGGGGGGGGTGTTTTGTTTTGTTTTTTGATAGCGTATCACGTTTTGCTCAAAGATACCCCCCCCCCCCCCCTCTCTCTTTTCGCCCCATGACTACCTATCCTATCCAACCACCATGTCAAAACACTTGCTTGACATTATCACTAGCGTGTCTGAACTGATTAACAAGTCTGCCACCAGAGCCCCTCAATAGTTTGGAACCAGGGTCAAGGCAAAAGCAGCCACCATCGCCACAGACAGACAAAGACGATAATATAGCAATCATGGAATGGAGCAGAGATGGAAGACCATGCTACAGACCCACCAAGATAGAATGGGGGATACTTCTTCTCTTTTTCACACATATAAAGTCCCTTTTTAGGACAAGCTGGCTAACCAAGATTTTTCAGGAGTTTCCAGAAATCTTGACCTACACAAAAAGTGGGCATTGCCCTACCGCTATGAGAAGTTTGGTTTCATTGGAGTGCATATGTTTGGTTATAGAGAAAACTCACCTTGTCTTTTAAAGAAACTGAACAAGGGTCCAAAAACTTAAGCTTTGATTTTCTCAAAACAGCATTTTTCTGGATACCCCCCTTGTGTTTAAAAGCAACCTTATACAGAGATGCGGCACCAAATACTGAAAAGTACAGACTTGCGGTACAAGTCTTCGTTGTGAAAAAAAAACAAGTAATTTCTTTTGGTCTTAATTTAAAGTACAAATTCTACGAGATATTAGATTAACTCTTTTTTTTTTTTCTTTCGACAGTGAAATTACATATGCCAAGAATAATATAACATATATAAGTCGGACGCAGCCAAAGACTTCCAAAATGACAGTTCATCGGGTATAGACCATTGTGGTCTAGAAAATCAGAAAGCTCAAATAAAACAAGACAACATTCTTTTAAAATGATCTTATCTTCAACATCTTACGACTCAAATTTCCATTCCACTTTCACCAATCTCCATGTCTTTATTTCATTTATTGCTATATCTGACCAATAGAGCATAAGGAGCTAATCAACAGAAGAATGCCCCTTTCAACCCCACGGCTCTAGAGAATTCACACTTTGACTTCCTTGCCAGGATTATTCATTCTACTTGATTATCTTGCTCAGTCTACGGACGTAGTGTGGCAGCCAGCTAGGCATTTAAACGTAGTTGTTCCCATATCTCAGTCCCTGTCCGCTGTGAGGCACCCATCTGAGGGCAGGTGTACTGACTCAAATCGTATACAGTAACCATCCCCAAGTACACTATGTCATACCTGTCCAGACCAGAGTGCAAACTCACTGTCTTGAATCAAGTGTGAGTCAGAAGTATCAAAAAGACATATTATGGGCCAGCTGTTCAATGTATAAAACTCAAATGTTTGAAACATTTTTTTATTCCAGGTTCTTAATCTGTAGTATCAGTGCATGTGTCAAAAAATATGTCATTTAAATACTAAACATTGAAAAAAAAGAAAGAAAAAAAGACATAATACTGACACACAGACAATTGTGTCACAACACTGTGGAATCAGGTGCTCATCAATTTTTGGTCATGTGGAGTTATTGGTATCACCTAAAAGCTTGTTCATTTGCCTTGCTTTCAATGAAAGAATTACCCATTTATATTAAGTACATGACACTGAATGAGGTGAGGGTACCTGGTCTCAGAGGTAAAATTGGTGAGAAAATGGCCACCAAAGTTTGGTTATTCAGGAAGCCTCAGAGTCCGTTGAAACTGACAACTTACATTTTTATGCCTTTAATCAACTTTTTTCAATATAATTCACACTGAAATGGGTTCTTAAATGGACATAGACACTGTTGTCTAAAAAACACAATTTCTTTACTTTCATTATTTTGACGAGCGACTGAATTCACCACACTGCCTCACAATTGTTAAAAGAATGTAGTTTTTTTCTCTCTCCAGAAAAAAAAGTTACTTTCTGGGCTTAGTCAATTTGAACTAATTGCTGAGGATATACTGACAATTTGTCAGTGAGGCTTACCTTTAGGAACCTTGTTCTCCTTCCCTTTCAGTGGCTTCTTTTCCTCTTTCTTGTTTTCAATCATGGAAGACACGGTTTTCTTAGACTTCTGAGAGTCCTCAAATGTTCTCATTTTTCTTCAGTTCAGGATCATCAATGACACAAGGGGGGAAAAAAACACCAAAAAACTTAGATTGTGGAAGACTATTTCAAAGTTGTTTTCCTTAATAGACGAAATATTTTGGTCCAGTGAAGGGAAGGCAATGAAGAAAAAAAAGACTAGACGTTATTAAGAAGACCAGTCTTTGAGACAAAGGTAAATCTAACCTACTTTTTTGGCACATCCTTTAAGGAATAGATTAAGGGGAATTCAGCTCATATTCTCTTACTCAAATCCAATACTTAAAACATGTGTTCTGTATGATAATTCACTCCGTTGCTTTCTCCGATAAATCAGCTGATACCACCAAATGACCTGATTTCACTCTCACTTTGACCAAGAAAGTACAACTATGCCTTTCAAACTTTTATTCACATCTTCTTTTATTTTACACAGCACCTAAGATATGTAAAACTACGATAATTAACAATACAGCCTTACATAAATAGACTCAGCAACCTACTACACCATGGCATTGAGCCAAAAGGAAGGAAGTCAGCAACAACTGGATTGCTCATAGCATCATATCAGAAACACCCCGCCCCTAAAAATTAATTAGCCCGATGCCATAAGGGATGAACAACTATGGGAGTAACAAACCTAAAGGAAGTGAGAAACAACTGGATAGAAAGAGGTGGAGACAAAAGCCCAGTAAAGAAGTGCATAAAGAGTTTTTGTCTGAGGCCTTTACTCCATCGTCCCCTTACTCCAGCATCGGGTAAGAAAGGCTATGGTGATGATGATCCCTCTCCTCCCCAAATGCAGACACACTTGAGCTTACCTCCCTGCCTTCTGTTCCTGCCTACTCTCCTCCTCCTTCTCCCTCAGCAGCTGGTGGAAGCAGTCGGTAAACTCGCTGAAGTTGAGGCTCACCCCGGACTGGTTCAAGTTAAGCAAGGCCAACTTGTAGCGCTCTCGGAACTCCAGCTGGATGTCGGTCAACAGCTTGTCCACGTACGACAGCTGCAGGATGTTTTGGTACGCAACCTGGGATGACATGCATGATGACAACAAAAGCAAATGTTAACAAACTCTTTTTTTTTTCTTTTTTTTAATCCTTTTTTCTAAAATAAATCCATACATTTTTTTGACATTTATTTATGGCAGACAACATGTTAGAAATGGTGGGTATTTTGAAGAAAATTCCCATAGAGGATTGAAGAAGACACTGAACTAAAATATTGTACACAAATATATTGCTACATAATTTTAACATTCATTATGAATAGCATCAAGTGGAAAATTGGTCATTAGCGTGATCCCAACGTTACCCTTAGCTGAAAGACTACACCTTTCACATTTCATTTTTAAAATATTAAGACTAACATTGTGATTTCCATACATACTTTCTTCCCCAAATTTTAACATCAAGCTAATACCATGTGCCTACTGGCAAAATTGTTTCAGTTCCGCTCAGTTCCGTTCGGTTGTCTGGGCTAGCCAGCATTTTCTCAGAACAGGGAGAAAAACTATCTTCGTGGCACAAACCGAAAGAAATTCTTACCAAATTCCTCCATTAGAGTCCAAAGTTCCTCTTGTCAGAAGGACAATTCCTAAAATCACATTCCCTATACAAAATAACAATATAACACAGCACAAGAAAAAAACTCACCACAAATATCAACTCAAACTCATTGTCCAGTTTATACTTCAGAGTCAGCGACTCGTGAGAGAATGAGTTGTTCCCTGTACGTTCCTGAGAACAAAAAATAAACATTCTTTGATATTGTAAACCACAAACGTTGGCACAGAAAGAAAAAAAAAACCTCAACAAAGCAAACTCGATCTCGCAGGTCAGTGCAATTTTAAGTAACCCAAAAAAACA
This sequence comes from Aplysia californica, assembly GCF_000002075.1. Classification (NCBI taxonomy): domain Eukaryota; kingdom Metazoa; phylum Mollusca; class Gastropoda; order Aplysiida; family Aplysiidae; genus Aplysia; species Aplysia californica. The sequence goes on from NW_004797414.1 coordinate 455,607, forward strand.
AATTGCTATTATAGAGGTATAATAATAATCGTCCGACGTGATGAAAAGAGACAAATCCCCCCAAATAGACACATCATCAGCATCAACAAGGCACTGATCTTGCCTGAATCTACCTTTCAACCCACCTTTCATCTCAAGAAACAAAGTTTCAAAGAGGCATCACAAAAGCTTGTATAAAATTAATTTTATTTTTTCCAGTTTTGTCTACACCAGCAACCAGATATGAAAAATAATATATCAAACAAAAACTGTAAACTAAAAGATTATAATACTTATTGAAGTTTTAATTTAAATGGCAGCCAATAGTTCACTGATAAGATCAGGTTCAATCTTTTTCTTATATTTGTCTTTGCCATCTAACTCCATAATTTACAACCAGATTTAGATCAAAATCCTCATTATTGTTCAATTCCTCCTTCTAACCAGGCATTAGCTCTTAGTTTATTGCTTATTTCATACCCCTTTCATTGCCATGATAACCATCCAGAGCACCATCCTGGAGATCTACAATAGCTACATTCAGTCTCAGTTCAAGTATGAAAAAAACATTAGATTCAAATAACCATTAAACTTTCTGTTTATCGCACTTTCAAAGTCAAAGAAAAGCTACAAAATTGGCAGAAACCGGAAGCACGTAAGTTGAACAAGATTTTCGTTCTTTTTATAATATTATAATCAAATTACAAGAAAACCCAGACCAAGGCCATTGCTGGTCCTAAACTAAGTACAAACTGATGGTCAAGTTAGCTTCTTAATAAATTTGTATTTCTGTGCTAAAAAAGAGCCTAAACCTGACTTTTCTTTATTCCACATTGACATCACTCATAGTGTGTAGAGCATCATTACAGCTTTTAAAAAGTTCTTTCTTTTGAACTGAAATCATTTGTTTCACTTTCCTATTTGTAAAAAAAAGTACAGGATATTGCATGGAAATTATGGAATCACACACAGGGGGCCTGCCAGTGTCAGTACATGTAATTGGTTTTGGTGGAACGCTCTAACATAGCACATTTAAATCTATACAGGTATATATATTTAGAATCTAATGAAGGTAGGAACATCAAATTAAATGACGTTACACAATACCTTTTGTAGAAACATCAAATTAAATGACGTTACACTATAC
>NW_004797414.1:458438-467364 GCF_000002075.1 Aplysia californica
TCCGAACGTTCGGAGAAATAGTCACTTCGTTAAGTTTAAGAGCAGCACCCTTCATAGGCCACACGTCATATCTGTAGCGAAAAACTGTTTGGAACTGTAGCATTTCTTTATATAAATACGGACATTTTTTGGACCGATTGAACCATATTGTATACGAACAATCTTTGGTAGGCCTATAATATAATTATAGATCTATATTTTATTTTAATTATCCGAAATTTGGGGGAAAGGATGATATTTCAGAGTGTTCGGAGAAATACTGCCCAGCTTTATTTTCCCGAACGTTCGGAGAAATAGTGCCGGCCTTTTCTTTTACCTTTTCTTCCCAGTCATGAGCAAAACGTTCATCTCACCTCCCCACCCAATCTTCCACTTTTCTTACAGAAGCCAAAGACACCCTTTCCCCTCTGAGGTACGTAAGTTTATATTTTGAACGGCCCCTATAGGCCTAGATCTAATACATTGAGGCATGTCGCGTACATGAGAGGCGGAGTAGGATCGCTTTTCGAGGATCGCCGTATAAATAGCTGGGACTCACTGAGCTCGCCGTAAAAATATCCACTGCGTAAAAATAAACATCGACTATAAATATTTTATTTTGATTTATTTTGGAGGTGTGTGTGTGGTTTGTTGTGAGCTTGGGTGACGAAATAAGAATTTGGACCTTGCTAGTGTGTAGCTGTGAGATTATTTTTAGAACCATTACCTCATGGCCACCTTTGCTTCAACCAAAAATTCTTCACTAGTGGAGTATCTTTGCTTCAACGTTCTTCATTCGCACTTATTTTTAGATTTTGACCCCTCTTCGAGCAAGAATGGTCAGAAACGTACGTAAACAACTCTGATTGGTAAAACAGTAAAAACGGTAACTTCTAGAAATCTAGATCTAAAATCTAGATCACTTCAAGCTTGTTTGTCGTAAACAGCTGACCGTGTGGGTGTGCCTTGCTAGCTGTTCTCGTCAGTTGATCTTTCAGTTTTACGCTTGGATTGATTTTAAAAATTCATTTTTATTGTGTTTTAGTGCTTTAAAAAGATTAATTACCTTCCTCTAGATCTCGCAAAGTGGACTCCTTGCCTTACCTTAGCAAGAGGCCACTGAGGTGGTCTATGTGCATGTGTGTGTATGTGTGTTGGTGTGTTAGTATGTGTGTGAATATGTGTGTGCGTGCATGTGTGTGTGTTCTTGTGTGTTTCTGGTGCTATTGCAAACATATAATTAGGTAGCGTACACATGGCACGTAAGCCGACTTGCGGCATTCCAAGCGCGTGGCGTGGTTTCGGTAAAATGGGGGTAATTTAGATCTCTGTTTCTTTGCTCTTTTGCTATAAAACACCAAATGCTGAACACTTTGAAAAAGTTCAGACTTTCTTCATTACAATAGTGTAAGTTGTTTGATATCCTATTATTTGAAGCAAGAGAATTGCCCTCCTGGTCACTGGTCTCCCCCGTGCCAACGGCCAACGGCGGCAACGTAACATAACAACGTCGTCAACGTAACGTATCACTTCTCACCTGTAGAATTACAGATTTGATTAGGGCATTCACTGAGGGTGTGAACAATTGAGACGTCCCCTGGAAGCACCACAGGACAATGCCCCCTTTACTAAATATAGAGAAAAAGTCCAACATATTGTATTGTTGTAAGTTTGTCTCGCGATCCCTTCTTCACGTTCTTGTAACAGGAAGTCAACAGTCAATATTGCCACATCGCCAGAGAATGGTGAGTGGTGTGAAGAAAAAGGGACACCGCTTGGCCGCACGAATGCGTTCCTGTATTAGATCTTAAATGTTGTGTTGACAGGATGTATATGACCAGGATCAAAATTAGTTTTTCTTTAATAACAATAGTGTAGTATGATTTTTAATTACAAGCAAACAAGCCCCCTGAATCACTATCTTTTCACATATAGTCAGTTATACAGCAACATCCAATATGGCACACATGATAAAAATCTTTAACGTGAAAGATCATTAGAAGTCTAGATCTAGCTGACCCATAGATGTACTATATGAACTGACCTAGGCTAGCTTGCGTTTGTCGCGGCCGCGACACGCGTATCGCGGCAGCGATTTTTGGCATTTTTTTGGTCGGCGAATCGTGGCTGCAATTTTGCATCTTAAAAAACACATAAAAAAACAATTCCAAAACGGAGAATAAAAAGCGAAAAAAAAAAACCGAGCCTCTTTACTTTTAAAAGGAAAGTTTATTTTCACTAGGCCTACCGCTTCACTTCGTCACTTTCTCACTTGTTGACACCACCCTAAAGTGGATAAAGGTCGATTCACAGGAGCTTAGCATCTGCGTTTATTGCCATTTTATTGTCCAAAAGTTGCCACAAATTTGGCAAAAGTTGCCGTAAAAATAGCCAATAATTTTCAAGCTTTCAACTCTATGACGACAAATATAGCAATATAATATGTTGATAGAATCTTTACGGGGTGCAACGGGCCGATCGCCCGACTCGATCGCCTGAAACTGAAAACAAACACGTTTGTTTTTGAGGCGATCGAGTCGGGCGATCGGGCCGATCAGCCGATCCCATCCGTAGTGGGCACCCCGTACACCAAAATATGTTGTGTTATGTTTCAAGCCCAGAAGACCATTTGTAGTTACACACAGTGTAAAAACGTGGGGGAAAAAGATTCACAACAGAATGTAATTAAAATTAGAACAGAAAATAAACAACCGCAAAAATTAACAAATAAGGCCGTGTGTCCACCTATCCCAGTGGTTTGCAAAGTGCGCTACCGCCCCCGGTGGCGAGAGTTTGGGGGGCTCTGTGGCGGAATTGGACGATTGGTGGGCGTTAGACAGCCGTAGTGGGCGTTAAGTGGGGGCGATGTGCAATTTTCATGAAATGCAAAATAAAAAATGGCGAAGGGAAAGAAACAACATAAGCAAAAACAAAATCAAAAATTGATATATAACTATAACAGTTAAAGAAATGGTTTAGCATAGGCATAGTTTACAATACTACCAGGCGCGGTTCGTCCATAGAGCACGGTCGTGCAGTGCCGCCCAAAATTGTTCAATATTCTATTACGTAAAACACCCACAATAATAAAATAAAAGAAGCCAGAAACAAACACTAGTCAAATATTATATCAAAACAAAGGTCCTCACTGGCGCCATAACTGTCATTTCTATGTCTATAGCGCCGTAAAACATCTACTATGCTATGCCAAAGTCAACGCGCTTTAGCTAAACAGAAAAGGATATTCAACTGTGTAACCTGACCTTTAAATCATTCTTGGAGATAACCCAAGCGATGACGACACTCGTAGCGAGTTTGGCGGTACATTAATATTAATAAGCCGGCACATCTCAAATGTGCTCCTGCCGAATAGTGCCGAGATATAGCCCACAGTAGGCAGTCTAAAAATAAACTCGATAGACCCTACGCTATTCTTTGCCAATATTATGTGAGCCCCGGAGCAACCCAGCGGAGTGCTCAAGTGAATTGTGATTGGTTCATTGTTTGTTTTGCCATAAGCCTATTTTTAGTGACTCTGTGACCGTGAACCTGAGGGAGGTGAATGTGCCCGTCGTATGAGTTGTGCCTTTGATTACTTTGAATGGTTTTGTAGTGGAGTAGTGAAAGTTATTACATATACTTGAGTGTTCAGTTCCAATACTGGATGAACAAAATTGATGGTTAGCTAACAAACAAATTTAGTACTAGAAATCAAAGCGACAAGTAAAAAGAATGAAAATAAAAGTACGAGGCCCTCCCTCACCAACCCAAAGATCCTAAAATTATACACCATGTCATTTACTATGCCCTTGACTATAATTAGCATGCGATAGCTTAATTATTATTGTGCACGCCCACTTTTTAGCCCCACGAGCCGCCCCTGAATACTACTTACTACAAGAACTTTCTTTCAAAACACGCAAAGCCCATATAAAGTAAATTCATCCCGACAAATCAGACTAGATTCTACCTGATTCTACTTTAAAACTTCAAAACTCTAAAGATCAATTTTCAGAAACGAAACACAGTTAAATTGATAATTGATGTTTGCAGCCAACTTCGATCAAGCTGATGAAGATTAACGAGCAACAATTATAATTTAAATTTAATTACCTCTGCTTATTGCAAAGGCAGGCAAAGCCCGTATCATCGGTGAGGACCTCATATTATCTGCGATTAGAGAGGTGGTCAGCACAGTCCCGCACCATGCCCGGGTGCCTGTGGTGAAAGTTCTCCCACTAAATACCGTTCAAAGACGTATTGAGGAGATGTCAGCAAATATTGAGAAATCATTGTGCAAAATGCTCAAAGGACGTGAGTTCAGTCTTCAGCTGGATTAGTCCACCTTGCCTGGAAATGAAGCTTTGCTTCTCGCTTATGTGCAGTTCGTACAGGGTGAGGAAATAATGCAAGAATTGTTGTTTGCGAAAATGTTGGAAATATAATATACATGTACCAAAGGTGAGTCCATTTTCACAGTGGTCCAGGAATGTTTCGAGGAGAAACAGATTCCTCCGACAAATATTATAGTTGCATGTGCAACAGATGGGGCACCGCCGATGACAGGTCGGTACCATTGATGATTTATGAGTTTCTTGAGGAAATCCATCCCTGGAATACTTATTGTTCACTGTATCATTCACAGACAGCATTTGGTGGCAAAAAAACTTGAATGAAAGTCTGCATGACGCACTGGCCCTTTTCATCAAGTGTGTGAACAATATCAAAGCCCACGTTTTGAATTCGAGATTATTCCAACAGCTGTGCAGTGAAAATAACGAGGACCTTCAATACTCATTTTTGCACACTGAAGTCCGGTGGCTCTTAAATGGAAACTGTTTAACACGAATTTTCTGCCTGTTTGACTCTGTGCAGGAGTTTTTCCCCAAGAAACAGACAGTGATATCTGTAATAAACTGAAAGAACTGAACACAAGAAGAACGTTGCGTTCATCACAGATCTTTTCACAAAGTTCAACCAGTTCAACTTGCAGCTGCAGGGGGATGACACCAACCCGATCAAGGAAAGATCCATTATTTCGTCATTCTTGTTGAAATTGGAAATGTTCCGCCGAAGCATTAGCAGAGAAGAGAATTGTCCCAGTTTCTTAGCTTTGCGAAGACACTGAAAGACTGGAGATGCAAACCACCTCAGACTACAGAGATTTTCATGTAGATATGAAGACAAGGTATACTGACACTTTTAACTGGAAATCCCTGACTGAGTACTGAACCCATTCAATAGTGAAAAAGATGGTAACTTGCCAGTATTAGCAATTGAAGAAGAGCTTCTGACGATGAAAAGTAACTTTGAAATCAAACCATTGTTCAAAAAGTCGCACCAGTCATTCTGGTTGAAAACTGTTGTGCAATATCCGTCCCTGTGGGAAAAGATCAAGCGCTGCAGTGACAAGGTTGCTGACGAAGCAGAGGAGCAATCTAAGGATCATAGTATAGAGCATGGCGATTTGCGTCTGCTACTGACCAATCTGAAACCTGATGTAGATAAGAAGTTGGTTTCGTCTTACCATGAGGTTCATCCTTCCGATTAGGGCAGTACCAATGACTTATTTGTATATACATGTACACATGCTTACTCCGTAGTTTATCCTTACTTGACACCTCAAAGTGTATTTTCTGTTCTTGTTGTTTGTTTGTTTTTTGTGTGTTTTTTTTCTTTCCAAAAAAAAAATACTCAGATTCTACTTGTTTAATAGAGTTTCTTATGTGCATGTGCTGCCACTGCTGATTAAACTGATGATGATGATGATGATGATGATGATGATGATGATGATGATGATGATGATGCATACAGACTAAGATCCATGCACAATTTTTCTTTCTTGTGGTTTCTCACATTTGAATAACTTAATATATTTTTATGTTCTGCAAAGGAAATGTTAATTTGATATACAAACCGCCGGCGTCTTTTTTGTAGCACGAGAAAACGTTTCATAAAGATTTGTCAATCTGTTTTCAAACCAACGATTTAATTGTGTTTTGCTTAGATGTTAATGACACTTGTCGTTTAATACCGACGACAACTATATATGCATAAAATAAAATTGTGTTCTCAAAGCCCTTGCATAATATAGAAGAAAAAAAATATTCTATTGTCCAGTAAACGCATAATTTGAGATTCTATAAAGATGGTAATGTGACCCAATAATAATAATAATAATAATAATAATAATAATTATAATTATAATAATAATTATTATTATTATTATTATAATTATTATTATAATAATAATAATAATAATAATAATAATAATAATAATAATAATAATAATAATAATAATAATAGCATTTATACTGCGCATTTCCATTTTCTAAAAAAATGCTCAATGCGCTTTACAACGAAAAAGACATCACATCTTAAAAATTAATGGACATGCATGTATGTAAAACAAAGTATTATCCATATAATATCATGTATATGTGTAAAAATGTATGTGATAAAAACAGTCTCGCAGTGAGGTTGGAAATGTTTATTGTTTATATTCCGAACCAAATATTTAGAATTTAGGCACGTCGTATTGTACCCTGCTGTTTGAGCTCTCTCATTATTTGTGATTCTTACTATGCATGTCGCTATGTCAGATTGATGGTTGGGGCGGAGTAGGGGGCGCTGGGACTCGGCAGGGTGAAAGAGGGGGCGGTGGGAGAAAAAAAAGTTTGAAAACCACTGACCTATCCGAAGAGTGGCCGTTTTAACCCTAAACTAAACGTTTGTTATTCAAGAAAAAGTACATGATATTACATGTAAATAAAAGGAATCACACACAAGGAGCCTGCCCGTGTCAGTACACGTACATGTATTCGGTTTTGGTGGAGACACGCTCTCACATAACACAATTTATTTTTTTAAAGGTAGGAACAACATCAAATTAAATGATATTGACAAAAAATAGCAAACACATCAGAACAATAACAAGAACATAAAATGAAACACCAGCAAATTAAAACACAACAGAGAGAGAAAAATAAAAGAGAAACAGCATACATGTAGTATGTAATGTAGCCCTACGGAGACTTTTTTTTTCACATGAAAATAACAAATAAACGTGGGGTCAACAAGTAAGAAAGAGAAGAAATGAAGCAGAAGTGAAAATAAACTTTCGTTTTAAAAGTAAAGAGGTTCGGTTTCTTTTTCCTTTTTCGTTTTTTATACTATACCCCGGTTGTTGTTTTTTTTATAGATTTTTTTATTCCCCGACGGTGTGGTTTTTGGAAAAATGTTTTAAAAAAATCGCGATCGCGACTTCGCAGACCAAAAAATGCCCCAAATCGCGGCCGCGACAAACGCAGATGCTAGGCTAGCATCTGCGTTTATTGCCATTTTTTGTCCAAAAGTTGCGACAAAAATAGAAAAAGTTGCCTTGAAAATTGCCGTTAATTTTCAAACTTTCGTCTCTCTGTGATAACGTAGCAATGTGTAGATAGAGGTAACTTAATCTAAAGCACCAGAATTTCTTGGGCTCTGTTTTACGCATCCAGAATATCATTTATAGCCACACAGAGTGTAAAAACGGGAAAAATACAGGTTTCACAACAGAATGAAATCCGAAGATTGGCCTTTTAAAAAAAAAAACCTAAACGAGCGTAATTCAAGAAAAAAGTACATGATATTTTTAACATGTAAATTATGGAACCGCACCCAAGGGCCAGCATTCGGTTTTTGGTGGAAACACACTCTAACATAACTATAACACACACACACACACACACACACACACACACACACACACACACACACACACACACACACACACACACACACACACACACACACACACACATTATATTAAATTCTCACTCTTTCAGATCACGGAAAAGCACATGAAGCAGTAATGATAAAGAGTTTAAAAAGATCTGTAACACCTTTCATCCCCCATCCCATTCCCCCCCCCCCCCCCCCAAAAAAAAAGCGGAAATCTGACAAAGAAAGTAGCAAAACCGATCGATGGCACTTTGTATTTAGACAACATTTAGCAGACCCAGGTAACATATCTTTCACTAGTAGAATGCAAGCTCAATTTGGACATTTAGACAGGGGGAAAAACCCAAATTTATAGCTGATATAAAAAAGTTGAAGTGTGTTGAGTTTGTGCATGGAGTGTGAGTCTGGTAGGACCACAATCACATTGTCATTATTTTGATCTATATTTTTCTATTCATCAAAATATATTCGTCATCCTTTGGAAATCGAGAGAAACTCAGATTTTGATTTTCATAGGTGCAGTTTATAGCAGAACATCATTGACATTTCGTGATAACCGGGGCCATGCTTGTCTGCGATCAACTAAAAAGCCTTGAACAATGGACGCAGTTTGTTTTGTTTACCGCGCGTTTCTCCACGATCAGCTGGTGACCCAGATACGCTCATCCGGGCGAAGTGCCATCTCTTTAGTACATGTATTACTGTGGTGTACACACAGAATTCTACACTTAAGTGTAGAATTCTGTGGGTGTACATATCTATCACTGACCTTAAAAGATATAGTTTTAGGTCAGTGACATCTATGGGTTTAGTATACAGCAGGATGCTGTATGACGGAAATACCAAATCTCATCAGATGCTCAATTTTTATGGCATTTATGACTTTGAAATTGTAAAAGATGACTATATAAATCGCATTAGCAAAAGTATGCTTCCAAAACACCAACAACGAAGACCTGAACAGAAAACTCTCGAAGATTGAAAAACAGAGCAGTTACAAATACATGTACCTCACAAACCCTGGACGTAACAGTTACTTTTGTTCATTAGTTTTAATTTTGTTTTTGTTCAGAAGCTGTTGGTTTCTTATCGAGATCGAAACCTCTTTTGCACTAGGACCGTTTAAGATTTTGAACACAAACATCAGTCAGTGAGGAACATAGAGGCCACGAAACTGCCGTGGTTTTGGATGGCCTGTGTAAGACGGAATCGCAAGGGAGCGGGG